>NW_010120275.1:0-21827 GCF_000699245.1 Pterocles gutturalis
TCTTTGTGTTGCACCTTCAGTACATGCACATAAATGCTCTTCAGTGGTGTCACCTACGCGTTTAGTGACAATTTTCAATTCATGCTTCAAACACAATGCGAGAGGAAACATTTCATTTAGAATTAAGTCATAGACAGAAGCATTGTTTTATTTCTTTGTGCTGTGGAGTTTGTATGTTTTTTTAATCTTTTTTTGCAAACTCTTTTCTGATATGAGCAAACAGGTCTACTAAGAATTATTAAAGATAAAAACCTCCATTAATTTTCCTCACAAATTAGCACAATTTTAGTTTTTCAAAGCACCCATATTTGTAGCAAATGTCTGCTTCCTAGAACGATGGAGCAGAATGTGCTGCTCCAGAGCAAAAGGATTTCTAACAGTGGTTTACCGGTACCCGAGTTTTGCTGAAACCATCCACTCCAGCACAGCGAACAGTGCTTGCTTTTGTTCTGTTAAAAGTGCAGGCACACAGAAGTATAAAGAGGCAGAAGAGAAAAGTCACTGGGCAGAAACTTAATTGTTCATCTGCTGAAAAGCACAGAATTGCTTTTGTTGTTTGCTGCCTGACCCAAGAGGGGAGCCTAGAGAGCAAAGGGTTGAAAAATGGTGGCACCCCAGAGCTGTCTTCTTAGAATCTGTCCCTAAAAAGGGATGTTGGCAAGAGAAAGTGACACTCCCAATGAGGGATCCACAGGTGCCTTTAAATGCAGCTTTAATCATTCAGAGCTAAGTTGTATTGTAAGGACACTGTAGTTTACATTGGTTTATGTACTCCAGAAATGAGGAAAAAAAAACAGACAACTGTAGGATTTGTTTGCTGTAATAATTCAGCATTGGATGTTCAAACGTTTTCAGTGTCCGGCTGGTAGCTCCACTGACTAGAAAGCGAGCCTGAGTGTATAGCTGAAGGATTTAAATACCTGAAGTTCACCTTTTTGAATGCCTTCCAGGTATCGGAGGGTATTTCTTCCAGATTATTCGTTTTCTAAATGCCATTTTGTGGTTAGGACCTGACTGTCTTGAGGTTACAATAGCTTAAAATGGTGAGACTAGTACACGCGTGTTTTCCGCTTCCTACCGCTTTTATATTCCTGTCTCATTGTGGTTTTCTAAATGTCATGTGATAAACTCTTGGTCTTAGGAGTTTATTAGCCTTAACTGGGTACTTGATACCAGACCATTTATTTGCTGCTAGATATCATGCATTCCTCTCCGAATAAAACAGAAACTTCAATTGACTCCTTCCCAACTGCCTTCGCTATTCCTTGGGGTCTTGTTAAACTTATTCAAGGTTTTTGGCTTCTAGATCACAATGATTTTGAAGTAAGTATGTTACAAGTTAGTCAGACAGACACTGCAGTAGAAAACTGTAATCTCCAAAATCATGTTAAAAATTAGTGCTTAGCTAAATAACGGGTGATAAAACACTAGAAGCTTTTTTGTAAAACTACTCGACATCTTAAGCAATAAATTCTGATTTGAGATTTTAACTGATTTGAGATTTTAACTGCTTTGAGATGAAATTAATATTAAGACAAAGAAGAAATTAACCTTAATGCATGCATATGTGTATATGTTAGTAAACCCGATCTCTAACTTAACTTCTACAGAATTCACTGGCCCTGCTCTTTCATCCAGCTACAATCAAAACTGCTTCCTGGCAACACAGGAGAATTATTCAGTCCCTCATGTGCCAAGGAGAGCATAGGCAAGCCCTGAGGTACCTGCAGATGATGAAGCCCTCGGTGTCAAGCAGTGCTGAAGTGTGGCTTTTCCTCACTGTGCTGTTGTCCAACAGGTAAAGAAATTTTGCCGGCATTTTGGCATTCAACTCTTGGGAAAGGCAGAGACCAAATAATACAAACCATGATCCCTTAAATGTCCTTTCAACTCTGAATACCATAGTTTTGGGGCATCTTTGTGCTTATACTATTCATATTCCTTTACATCTCAAAAAAATGAATTGCAGGTGCATGGTAGAGGCTTGGGGTCTGGTACGGCAACATACCACTAAGTTAAACATCGAAGAGCTGTTAAAACACATGTGTGAAATCTGTCAGGAGATGGGACTAATGGAAGACTTACTGAAGCTACCTTTCACAGACACTGAACAGGTAAGTGTGGACAAGAAAAAAAATCCTAATTGTGTCTTGGAAAAGAGAAGAGTCAGACTCATAATAATTTTTTTAATATTCATTTCTCATAGGAATGTTTGGAGAAGTTTTTACAGGCCAGTGCTGGTGTTCAAAACCTTGAGTTTCTTTTAGTCCACCACCTCCAGCGTTCCAGCTATATCCCAGCACTAGAGCTGAATCAGTCGATGAAGGTTAATCTTATGGTAAGCATAAAAAAGCCCTGATTTGCTTTTTGTACTGTTGTTTGAAATAGTAGGAGTACGTTCCTACACCTTAAGTTAGCGCTGAACCTAAAGGTTGTACAAGATACTTCACTCCTCCAACGCTCCTCCGAGAGGTTATAAATGAAATGTTACAGACTGTTGGTGTCTCCACTTCAAGTAGTTTGTTTGCACCTGAGGAATAGATCTATACCTTTTCTATCAGACAATCCTGTCATTCAGTTCTTGAGATAGGTGTGTTAGGTATGGGTTAGACTATTGAAGGTTGGTTGTGTCACTCCTTTCTGTGGAATGAAGAGGAGGTTGTTACGTCATCTCTTGTATCTTGCTTATTTTCCTAGCCGAGAGCAGTCTGGTTGCCAATCCACAGCTAAGATTTGTGTGGTGGGTTGGTTTTTTTCATGTCCTTTATTTCCTTAGCCAGATTAAATTTGGTGTTACGTCAACTTCTGTTATGGATCTGTGAGACACTTTTATGCAGCCAGAAGGTGTGTGTAGGTAGCTTTTTCTTCCTCTTTTGAATATTCACATCCTTTTGTCCGAGGTAATTTGCAGTTGCCCTGTATAGTCAGTCATCTCGGACACTGGTGTCTCGGGAAAAAAAAGGGAAAGCCTGCTAGTGTGTGAGCCATTTGAAAGTTGCAGGTGATAGCCAGTGTATGAGCAGGAGGTTCTGCAGAGTGCCCGAACTGTGTAACTGAAAGTTGTAGGTTCTGTTATTATTCCAGTCTTCCTTCCGCTTTGCTGAAAATACACAGTGAAATTGGTGTGTGCTGATGGGTAGAACTTGCTGCTGTTCTGTGCAAGTGGATGCATTTTCCTGTATCTGTAGAGGAAATTTATGCAGTAATTAGAAATAGCACAGATCGTTCTGTGCAACGACCTTCCTGTAATTAGTTACCTTTCTGCTTTACGTTTTACATTCATCAGAGTGATCGTGACCCTCGCTGGAGAGAGAGAGCAGTGGCCAGAAATTCTATATTAGACCAATATGGCAAGATCCTTCCTAGAGTTCAAAGGAAGCTGGCTGTAGAGAGGGCTAAGCCTTACCACTTGCCTTCATCAGTCTTAAGAGAAGGTAATTTTTAGTGGGGGAAGTATAATGGACAACTAACCATCACTTTGATGGCACAGGGCTGATGTTTTTTCCATCTTGCTTTACAGTTGCAAGACCAAGGCCATTATCGGCAGTAACAAAACAAGCTCCTGCAGGAAATGTCCATACAAGGGCAACTTTCATCAGTCATGTATTGTCAAAAATTGGAGAAGTATGGGTAGGATATGAGCAAAAAACCTGTTTCTCACAGCATGACAGGTAAGCAGGCTTTTAACCAAGTTTAATCTTGAGCGATATGTTTGGAGAGAAAGAGAAAATAACCCATTTGAATTATGTTAGTGTTGTGCAGGGATGGTGACCTGCATAAAGCTTTGTTTGACTTTTTTGCACATAAAATAGAGAACATTTAAGAACCAGTTCATTGTAAGCAATATTTGGAGAGAGAGTTTTTCTGCTATGAGAACGTGTTTGCAGAATATGAGATAGCTGAACCTAAAGCTGCGATTACCGTCGAGCTCTTGGTGTACAGATTTGGATAGACTTGATTGTGTGATCAATAAGTAGTCTTTTACCGCTTCCTGAGCAGCTTCTGCCTTGTTTCTGCCTTTTTTACTTAGAAGCAAGTAGGATTATAAATAGCAGAAAAGCAGCTAGTACTTGACAGGTGATTTTCCTACAGGTGGTATGGTCAAAGAAATCGGAATTCTGAGATGTTTGGGCTTTAGGAGAATGAAAGTCCATTACATTTTCCTTTTAATTCTAATCCTAGAGTTACAGAACAACCGGTCATAACACGTCCTGTCCCTGATGCAGTGGTGCGCCATGCATTTGTTGGATCACCAGTTACAACATTCTCACAAAAATCTTCTAGGTATGGTAGATCTACAGAATGAATATTTTAAAAAGGTGTTGCTTCTCATGTGTGTGTGTGTGTGTGTGTGCGTGCACCTTCTGCACTTGCAAAGTGTTCTGTTTGCATTTAGTTTTGTACCTGTTAAAGAAAAGGTCAACTTAGGGATGCAGCGAAGTGAAGAATTCGAAGTGGTCCCAGCATTGGAAGGTAGATGAATTTTCTTTTGACATGAGAACGACATCACTTGTGCAACTGAAAATTGGATTACTCTTGCCTCGGAGGCAGTGATTCAGGAAATGAAGTAGGAGATGTAAAAGAAATGGAGATGTAAAGAAAGATGTAAAGAAACACTTAAAAAAAAGCAAATGCCTGGAAGTTGTTCATGGGCCTGATACATCACCCCAACAAAGGGTTCACCCGTGTTTCTTTTTCTTTGAAGGTTTTTGCTATGTATCATCTCAGCTTTCTTGAATGCAGCACGATGTATTTCATTTATTTAGTTATGTTCATGTTTTAAATTGTGTGTCTTAACAGATTGCTGGATTCGGTGGTTCGTCCTGTTCCTTCCTGTTCTGCAGCACAGGGTGGAAGCTGGTGGTCACCATGCAGAGATTCTACTTCATTCATGGCATCTAGCCCATTGAAATCCAACACACATGGTTCCATCTTAGAAAAGAATTTCTCAGGAGCATCAGAGCTGAATTTACTAGAGACTCCTCTTGTGGTTAAGGTTTGTATTTTCAAAAAACACTAACAAGCAACCATACCAAAAGCCTGTAAGCTTCGTTCAAAACCAAACCACCTAAGTATTTAATCCGTGGAATTTTTTCAGGATGCAGGTGGTTATTGTATATGCAGTCCTTTTGGCAGCAGTACGCTGGGACCAGTCTCAAAGAGGGAAATTTTAGTTCTAAGTTAACTGCAGTATGCATGTTGTCCCATAGCTTCGTGAAATACACTTGTGTTTATTGCATGGAACCAAGTAAGTTAAAACTCGATTTTTTGATATCCCTGGATTCTTAGAGGTGCAATTTGTCGCTTAACTATTTAATTCTTGAAGTTAACTAGTACACTAGCTCTGAATAGTTTAGCTTGCATACCTACAAGCAAGAATATGCTTCAGTTTCTTAATGCAGTGAAGTGAATGACAACTAAGTGACGTCAGTTCAGTGATGTCAGTCTCTGTCAAAGTCAGTGATGTCTTTTGGCAGCAATTTTAGTTATTAATTGTTTGTGTTGAACTGTATTTCCTTTCAGTGCCATCATTCTCTTCCCATGCAAGGAAATAACATCTGCCAGATCTTCTTGGTGCTGTTCTTTTGGCCTTTGCCTACCTGAACTAAACAACTGTGGTCTCTGTGAATTACCATGTTTTTCTTGTTACTAAGTATTGTCCATAGCATTAAGATAGTTTCATTTTCCTCTTTTAAAACACTTTCAGTATTGTAAAATCATATTTTTTTGAGCTGAGGTAAGAAGACCGGCATGCTTCTAGATGAAGATGTGTCAGTGTTCTTACAGCAGTGTCACATAATTTAGTCTAGTGCATGGATTGATTGATTAATTAATAGTGAAAGAGCAGTGGAGAGGCTAAAGTTTGTTCTCTCTGCTGGTACAAACTCAGTTTGTAATTTAAACTAATACATTTGACAAGTGCAGTCTTCTGTTTTGACAATCTAACTGCTTTTATTTTGTGTTTTTATTTATTTTCATAGAGAGCTAAAGTTATGGCCACATCTGCTTCTGGTTTTCCTGGGTTTACTCCTCAGTCTATTCTCAGATCCAGCCTTCGCACCACACCCCTAGCAACTCCCTCTGCATCTCCAGGACGATCAGCCACTCCTCCTCTGCGAGCAAAGGAAGCTAGAATATCTTTCAGGGAAGAGAACCCGAATGCAGAATGGACTGTTGGGGTAAGTTAGGCTGTAGGTAGTGATTTTTACAGTTAAAGGTTTATAGATCGTGATTTGATTTAGATTTTGTGAAGTTAGCCAAAACTCCTTCTATGGAGAAGTGGAATGGCAAATCCAAATGGCAGACTTGAATTGGGTCCAAAAAAGGTGATGTTAGACCTTCTGTAAGAAGATGTGCCTGCAGGAACATATTCATGATCAATACCAGGGACCTGGGCAGTTTTTGCTCACGTGTTGCTAGGAGCTGTGGTTGTTCCAAATGGCTAGTTCAGCTTCCCGCTCTACCTTTTCAATGGTGGTATGGCAGGAAGGTAAGGCATGTAGACTGAGCCAGTTGTTTGGGCTTGGTAAGTTTTGTGAATTAAACATCTTTGAAAGTGACAAAAGCGGTGAGCTGAATTTACTTTCCGTCTCTTTTTGCAAGGCTGGTTTACTTAAATGATACTAAAAAGAGACTCATGATGAAGAGGCCTATATTGTTGTCTGTTCTCTAGCCCCAAAGTTCTTGGTGTTGCTTCTTGCCTTGCACCAGGGGTAGCATTCGTACAGTTGTCAAATCATGTTGGTCCACCTGAAAGTTGCCCCCTTCTAGTTTGGCTTTTGTTCTGTCAGTTGGATTACCTGATTCAGCTCATCATGCCCTTGCCCTAGTAACGTACTAAAAATCAGGGGCGGAACGGGGGCATGTGCTAGTGTCTACATGTTAGAGTTTTCTGTACATGTACTAACAAATTGTCCTAATATGTTTTTACTATACCTTCTATTGCCTGTTTTAAAGAGCTCCTCAATAGGAAGTTCTTATTAATAATGCAGTGTGGCCAGATTAATTTACTTGTTCCATGCTACAGCCATAGTGAACACTAAGATAGTTTAGTAGTTCATACACATTGAAAAGCCTAAAAAAAGAAATTTTGAGGTATGATTTTTAGTTTGTAAAGCTCCCTGTTCTTGAAAACACAGTAGTGAACCCAGTGAACAGCCTTGAGATGACAGTATAAGCACGCACGTAGAGGCTCACTTCATCTTAATTCTCCAAAGTCTTGGAAACTCAATAAGCAGTCAAAAGTGTGATTAAGTTTTACACTCAGCTTTAAAAGCTAAGCTAATGCTAGAATGAGAATGGACTTTGTAGTGCCTTGCTTATGGTGACACTTGTAAAACTTACAAGTATCAGTAGATGTTTGGGGGGTTTTTTGTCTTGCTTTGACAAAAAGCATATGCATGTTATTGATCGTGATTTTTTTTTTTTTTAAAAGGTAACAGAAGATGATAAAGCACTGTCTGGAGCTTCATCTGAGCATCATCATGGAGTGGGGGAAGACTTTTGGTCTGAAAGTAGAGATAAACCAGCTCTGTTCACTCAGAGCAGTCCTGAGGACGATGGTGCTGAAATGGGAGAGTCTTCAGAAAGCATAGCTGGAAACGATTTGGAGAAAATGGGTGTCAGCAAAGAAAGTAACTTCTCTGACAGGTCCGACCAAACTACTTTGGAGTATCATGATGCAAACTCACCTGGCGATTTTGAAGATGATATCATCTTCATAGCTGCTAAACCAGCTATTTCTTCCACTCATGAAATTGACGATTTTCAAGAATTGGAGAAGGACAAAGACAGTGAAACAGCTGGAGACAAACCTTTCCAGATGGAACAACTGGATTTGTCGGAACCCAGAAAAGAAGCTGGTGTGTCTCATCCTACGATAACCTAAGTTTCTGAATTTTTCAAATGTCTTCAAAAGGTTAAATTTCTGATGAATGCAACAGTTAATGATGAGTGTTCACAAGTGTCCTAGGGGCTTCCTTGTGCTGGGATTTTAAAGTTGCCACTGTATTCTGAGTCCTTTTTTAGGTATCCTTGACATTACGAATTTATACTGCCTTTGCCTGGCATTTCTTGTATGTAATTGCATCTGAGGGGCAGCAGTCATTCGTGGGAGTTTTGAGAGGGATACAAGTTAAAAACTTAGGCTTCTGGTTATGTTTTAGGGGTACTTCTGTAGGGTGCGTTTTTTTTACAGCAAGTTTAGCGTATGGCTTTGATTAGGTAGATTTGGTTTTATTTTTTTAAATTTTTTTTAACCACCTCATTAGTGCTCTGGAAGTGAGTCTGCTTATATATCTGCTTTTGATTACAGCCATGCTTGCTCCTTTTGCTGGCTCAACAGCTTGTGCAACCTTTTCCAAACCTATTTCGGTTGGTCTTTGGTAATTCAGCTCAATTCAACTCATTCAGGGCAGTCCATCTGCTAAGGATGTGTTCATCTGAGCAGGTGTGCCGGCAGGTTAGAGGAGATGTAGCTCACTAGGTGGTGAGCAGTGATGAAGAGGGAGATGTACAAGCACAGCTACAGTCAGTATTTGCCATACAGAGCTGAGTCTATTCAGCTCTTTTTATACAAAAGTTTGCTGTTCCTGGGACACGCATGTAAGTGTCAGAGTTCTGTGTCTGAGGTCTTGAAACAGTTTGTAGCAGTGAGTGTGTTCTCCAGTACCAGAGCATCATATGCATCTCGATTCAGTCCTAAATCTGAGATGATTCCAGAGGATACTGGAGAGTGCTTGCTGCTGTTGAGGTTCCTCAGCTCCTTCTCTTTTTAAGTAACATTAGCGCCCAGATACAGACCCCATGCACATGGGTAAAAGGGGTTCTCCAGATCTGTTTCTAGAAGACAGGTCAAAACATTTGCCTGTCCTATGCTAACGGTGCTTTTCATTAAGAATAATAAGGTGCTAATTGTTAAAGAATAATCTTACAAAGAAACTTGTGTCATTGCTGGGATGTGGTACAAATGTTTCTGTATAATCTCAGTACTTGGGAAGCATTAGAGGGCAGTCAGTATAGCTCTTGTTTGTCCAGAGCTAGCAAAATTCTCCCAGTCCTGCACAGCGCCTGCAAAGGTAATTGCTGGATCTGGAGGAAGCTGACAGTAGAAAGAAAGAAAGAAAGAAAGATTTAAAAAAGGAGGATGTTTCTAAAATGGAACCTATTGAGATCAAAACAGGTTAGCAAGCAGTTGGGTTTCAACACCACCAGTCAATCACTAGAGAAAAGAACAAAACCCTAGATGCATTCTTGTAGAAGAGGGGAAATGGTGTCAAGGAAGGAAAGAAGTATTGCTGGAATAAGTATCCAAAGAGAAAGAAGAAAACTTGCTACCCAGTTTTAAGAAGGAGGGATGTTTTCTGAAGTTTTTATGGATTAGGTCAGTAACGTATCGGCTTTAGTTTGTAAAGAGACCATCAAAGGTATTTTTGTTTTTGTGATGGAAATTATGCATTGGACGTGTGGTTTTACTGGAAAGAAGAATTCAGGGCTTCTGTGCACTTAAAGTCTTGGTAGCACTATTTTGTTAGATCACTGTCCTGGGTGAAATGCATAAAGGCTCGCTTTAAAATCCTATGAGCATTTAAAAAGAAAGGATGTGAAGTGCAAGAGGGAAGTCATCCACCTGTCTGTGTTTGTAGGAGTTGTGGAAGAATCAAACACTGGATGTCTTACCTTACCAGAGGATGGTGGATTGGTGTTTAAAGCTGCTGAAGCTGCTGCTTTTGGGACTGACAGTGAAAGGTAAGTTGATAAAATAGATAGATCTTTGTGTGCACACAACATGCAACTGCTGGCTTTCCTGTGTTTGAAAACGATGGTTGTGACCTGGTATTGGTTCTGTCCTGTGTTCTTAAATCAAACGGCTTTTCTATTCCTTTCTGTCTGTGAACAGAACTAATTTGGCATGAATCTAAGTCAGAATGACTAGCTGTCAGTGTGAGCCTTTTCTCTTAAATCACTGCAGAGCCTGAGGTACGGTGGGGAAGACTTCACTCAGCAGGCGCTATGAACCTCCTGATAGTGTGAGGGCTGCTAAGCAGATCCTGTGAACATAAGCCCTGCTTTTGGCTGAAAATTGTGTAGTGGAAAGTTACAACTGAGATTCTGTAGATTTAGTGGGTTTATTTTGGGGTTTGTGGTAAGTTACATTTGGTACAACCTTTTTTTCATTTGTTCTAAACCTCCCATACAGCAGTTGCACTCTTTCTACAGAGGACAAATAACAGATGATTCTTTAATACAACTCTGTTGTTATGTTATTAGCTAGGGTTAGATAGCTGGGAAGAATGTTAAGAACTTGATTCATTGCATAAAATGAGTCACACATTGAATGTAGATATGTTGGTACGGAACTTCCTTGCTCTTCGTAATTTTTTCTGTATTGAAGCTGGAAGGTTTGACATTGAGAAAGTAATTTGTAAAGCTCTTCAAGGTATGTTTTGACACATTATGCTGAATTTCTCTCTTTCTCTTCCCGAAGTGAAACAATCCGCCAGGAGTCCAAAATGTCCTCTTCATCAGAAGATAAAGCCATGCCAGCTGTAACAAGTGCACAGCTTTCTGAATGCTCAGAGGCACGCAGTGACTGTACGTACAGTGTGTTGGAGATGTGAGTTAAGGTAGCTGAACTCCTGAAGTATAATGGGCAGTTTGCCAGACCACTACAGGAGTCTGCAACTGAAGGAGCAGTAGCATGTTACTACTAACTTTCATTAAACTGTAGAGAGAATATCCTCCTCAAGTAAAGTCTGTGTAGGAAATGCCTAGCGAACGTTCCTGTTCTTGATCAAGATATGGAGAAAACTGGTAGAATTTAAAATATTAGAGGGAGAGATCAGTATTTATTTTAATGCCGTACACCACCACTAATTTGTGTGGTAGGGCATGTTGCTGTTTTAAAAGATGATGCATCCTTGGTATTCAGGCTGGGAAGAAAAACTAGCTGTCCGTGTGCCTTTCCAGCCACCCTTTCCTCTGATCTTTTTCTCTATGGACTTGCCAGCTGATTTTCCCTTTCTCTTTTTATAATTTTATTTTCTTTTTTCTTTGTCCTTTTTGTTGTGGGGCTGCCTCCTTTACCAGGTAGATAGTTCTGGCTTCTGGTTTTTGGAGAAAGCCCAGTATATGTGGGAGGATAGAGAACTGTCTTTCTGGGTCCTGCTCCCTCCATTATTTCCAGTTGCTTAAACCTGTGTCGTTTATGTAGCAGTTAAGATAAAATTATATAAATCTCTTCCAGCTGTGAGAAGTATCCTTGGCAGCAAGAATGTGGTTGGTACTCATTCAGAAAATGACCTGCAGGGGAAGTGTGTGGATTTACCTAAAGAACATAACCGGGAAGCAGCTGAGGCTGAAGAAAATCTTCCTTTTCTACAGGAAGAACGAACTGTTTCCAACAGTCTTCCTAAAACTGAGGAAGTGAACGTAAGTGAACTGTTTTCCCATTTTCTACAAAATGGAAAACACTTTGCAAATTGGGGACGGTCCTGTCTGTGACAATTAGAAGACACACAAAAACATCTCAGTTTCTATAGAAAAAAAAAAAAAGCCTCAACTATTTTTAGAAATAACCACGTATTCCTTTGGTTTACTGGAACTTCAACGTGCTGAGATCCTTTGCTATTTGTTCCTTATTAACATAAACAGAATTCCCAATGATGAGTTCATTTCAGTGTCAAGATATTTCCAGCTACTTAATTTTTTTTTTTGTAAACCCACATTTTTTTAACATCTAAACATTGTAAAATACAAATGTTAACAGGTTGTTCACATGGTCTGAAAATTAGAACTAGAGATGCTTCAGTTGTCCCAGGTCTTTGCCCACGTTGTTACTTCTGGGGCTGATGAGTTATTTGGATTCACTGTGGCTGTCCTCTAAGTACCATGTAGAGTATCCTGTCCATTTGCTGCAGGATTATATTTACAGGATTTCGTAACAGTTAGAGTGAAATCCAAACCGCAAGGCAGGCATACTAGAAATAGATTGGTCTTAAGTAACAGAAAACGCTTTTCAGTCTCCCGGATTTCAGATGAAGTGAAATAGGCAGTCAGTCACTTACTCAACTCATCTTGGCTTTGGGATTTGGGCCAGCACTGTGGAGAACATGACTGTAGACTTGGGAATACAGAAATCACTTATGGGAATAAATGGAAAATTTGTGATGGGAAGAAGGGAGCAGGTACACAAGATGGTCACAAAGCTTCTGCAGTCATTCATGTTGCAATACAGTGAAAGTTTTTCTGCTTTTTGTAATTGCTCAGTACAGGGAACCACAAACCATGAGATGGAGCTATTTAGAATGCATATATTGTCTCCTGCAATCCAAGTGATTGCTTAAAGTGCAGTGTTGAGTGGTTGGGTGTGATACCCGGCCAGCTTGACTAAGTGTTGCAGTCACAGCTGTCATGACTGTAACTTTAAACCTGAGGGACGTAATTCTACTTTACCCTGTTAGATGGGGAGTCGGTCCCTCTGTGTGAATTTGTAGCCAGTCCAGAAAGTACAGCAATGTGATGATTACTGCCAGCTGTGTGTGCAGCTTGTTTGGTAAAGCTGCTCCCTTTGTTCATGGGTGATGGTCGATCGTTAGTCATGAACAGAAGTATCAGAAATGGAGCATGTGAGTGCATACACAGAATACTCTCTTCTCTGTGCTTTAAATGCGTAAACTTCTATCTGTAGTAGAGAGTACATTGTATGCTTCTAACTTTACATTCAGTGGTGGTCTGAAAGGAAAAGCAGCATTTCACTGCCCTCAGTTTCACCTATCTCAGTCTGAAGTTAGTCTGTTTGGTGATTAATAATGCATTAACAGACATGTTTTAACTTTAGGTTATTGAAGGCAGTGTGGTTAAAGCCCAAAGCGAAGAAGCAGCACCTGAAGCATCACCAAGCAGTGAACTACATCCGTCAGGCAATCTTCAGTACAGCTGTGATACTATAGAGCAACAGTTTGCATGTGATCTGCCTGATAACAACCATGGTGAATGTGATGCAGCTGCGGAGGATGGAGAGCTTTTTGAATCTCAGAGTAATTTTACTTTAGTCTTGGAAGGAGAAGAAGGTGAAGGGGAGATGGGAGGCCCTGTGTTGGTAGCTGCTTCTAACCCGGCTGGCACAACAGCAGAGGAAAAAGCTGCGAACAGTTTAGGAAATGCTGAAACCCAAGAACATGTTACAAACTCAGTATCCACTGTAACTAGTGATCGGGAATCCCAAAATATTGTAGAGGCTCTCCCATACGTGCCTGAACCCATTAAGGTAGCTATTGCTGAGAACTTACTGGATGTGATCAAAGACACAAGAAGTAAAGAATTTACATCTGAAGTTGTGGAACAATCTATTCATGAAACCATAGGTAAAAAGGTAACCAGATTCCGGAAGGCAAAAGGTCCCTTAACAAGTGTGCCAGAAGGAGTGGAGGATGAAACCAATAGTCATCAGGTAGAGAACGTCATCACTCCTAGAACACGCAGAAGGGGGCAACTGAGTAGAAGTCTAGTTATTCCATCAGCAGGCGATCAGCAGCTGCTGAAGACGGACAATCCAGTTCTTTTTGGACTGTCTCCGAGGAGAAGTACCAGGCGAGCCAAAGCAGCATCTGAGACTTCCAGTGTTCAAGCAGCAGGAAAGGCTGAAGATGAGGAGATCCCTGTGATGCCTGTTACTCCTAGGAGAGGCAGGAAGCCTAAACCAACCAATTTAGAAAACGCAGAAAGTAGCCATTCTGATGGACAAACACTGGCCATCAGTACGCAGTCCATAGCCGGTACTCCAAGAAGGGGATTAAGGAGAGCAAAGGAAGCTGTCTCTGAACTCTTGGAAGAGGTGAATGAGGAAATGTCTTTTGCTGAAGGTAGCATTATTGCTTCTGCTACTTCCAAAAGAACTAGAGGACGAAAAAGTTCATCAGGAGATCAAGAAACTGGCCAGATTGACACTGACCATAAGACAAAAATGGCAGTCAGTCCTAGTAGAAGTGCAAGAAGAGTGAAAAGCAGTAATTTACAGTGTGCTGAAACGACTGTCAAGGAGCCAGAGGTGCAGCCTAGTGACCAACTACTTTCACCTGTGCCAGCTAAAAGAGGCAGAAGAAGAAAGATGAGTTCAGCAGAAGTTTCAGAAAATGTGGACCTTGATCTGTCTAAATCATCGCTTCCTCAAACAGAATTTAAGCTCCCTGTCACTCCTAGAAGAAGTGCTAGGAAGGGGGAACAAAATCTCTTGGCAGACACAGAATCTACCTCTACTCAGGCAGGCATGCATTCAGGGGGGAACATGGAAATCCTCGATACTCCTAGGAAAAGAACAAGAAGAGTTCATGCTAAACCAGAAGAAGGAGATGATACCTCCAAGCAAACACCTTCACAGCCAGATGAGGCATCAACAACACCCAGGCCTAGAGTAAGGACAGGGTATCGGGGCAGAAAGAAACAATCAGTGTTGGAGGAGAGCACAGGGGAGGAGGCTTTGCCCCAAGGACCTGGTGGCAGTCCTTTGCTGCTTGAAGACATAAACCCATCTGGCCGTGATGAAACATCAAGAACTTTAACTGAACGAATTACAAGAACCAGATCCTGCAAAACTGCCCTGCATCAGAAACTGTCTATTGAGGAAAATGATTCCTTCCTTTTCTCTCCTCCTCTCGCAAAGCTGACAAAAAATTTCAAAGGTAGGTGCACTATATATAAATGCAAAATAGGGCATATTGCTCTTCTGTAAACCAAAAAAACCAGGCTGCTAGGATGTCTTTAAGTATTGTGAAGAATCTAACTATGGAAAGTAAAAGATTTGGAAGGAGGCAATTAATCTTTTTTCTGAACTCTACATGGCTGGCTGGGTAGTTGTTGTGGAAACAGATGAAGCGGCTGATGTTAATAGAGTGAAATTAAATTTAAGGTGAATTTTTGTCATGAGCTTAATTTTCATCAGTTTCGAAAACTGGAGGGTAGCTTTTAATATGTGATTGCCATCCTGTCCCTCAATAGAGAAATAAAGGAGAATGCGTCCAAATTCTGTTCAGTTTTTAACTTGGAACGAGCTGCATCTTGCAACAAACTATACAGCTGTTTAATTATGTGATTGGTTTTCATGGGCATATACTTTGCTAGTGGAGTTACTGTGCATAGGTTTCTTTTATTAGAGTACATGATAAGAATTTTTTTTGATTGTTGATGCCTCTTGAGCATATCTTGGATTATGAAAGTAATTTACTGTAAAATAATGCATCCCAAGAGGCAGTTACCAGGGGAAAAATGCCTCCACCTGAGTGTTTTTAAACCTTATTGGACCTTTTGTGTCAGGAAGCTACTGTGCTCTTGATTACCAGCTGTAACTTAATGTCACTGGCCCTTCGTGTACAATGTATGTGCATGTTAACAATACATTGTCATTTTAGCTGGAAAAGCAGACCAACCTGTGGAGCTTAAGGATTTGGACCCGGACTTGTCTTCTCAATTTGTCTTTTCACCGCCTCTTTTGAGGTCAAGGAGAAAAAATGTATCTAGCATTTCCCACACTGTGAAAGAACCAGTAAGTAGAAACTCTCGTTGTCTCATGTTTTTGATTTTTGCTCTGTGCTGCTTTTCCAAACCAGTTGCAATGCCTTGCCTTCTTCCTTGAGAGCATTTCTCAAGAGAGCTTTACATTCATCAGCTAAACAATTTATTTTTTTTCTCCTTCATGAAAACTAGTGACAAAAATCAATCTTGAATCTGTGTAAGTCAAGAATTAGTAGGTATTGCTTTGCCTTTAACAGAAGGCACACTGGCTTTCTTTAAACTTACTTGGTGTGTTATCTGTTAATTTCAGAATTTGTATTTTAGCGTGGCACAATGATTTGTGGTGGAAGCTTTGTTTTTGCAGAGAGAAACTGTAATGCTTTTGGACATAACTTTGGCATGACTTCTTCATGAAAGCAGCATTCTTTTGTGTTCTGTAGAAGTGTAAGAACTTGTGCATGAGGAACTTTTTTGTTGCCTTAACATAGGAGCTTCCAGCAAAAGAGGAGGAGGATACCAAATCCACAGAGTCTGTGGGAAAGCAAAAACCGAAGAGAGGCAGAACTGCAAAATCAAAATTGAAGAAAGCAAGCAAGTATGACATTCTTTTTCAACGCTTGTTTGCATTCTTTTATTGTGGTTATGGCTCAGCTGTTAGCCCCCTGATTTCCTCTCCCTCACTGGGCTGTGCGGTCCTGCTCTGACTTCAGGAGCCTGTCCAGCTTGCTGGTCTCATAGGCACCTTTTCCGCTGCTGAAGCGTTTAGTTTTCCCAGGGAAACGGAAGAGGGAGGGGACAGCAAAGGGCACGTGGGTGCTACTCTTTGCAATGATGACGTGCTCTTATATTGCCTTATTCCACCTTAGGAAAGCACACTCTTCCAGTCTTTAGCTCTCCATACAAGGCAGGAGGGGGTCAGTCAAGGAGTAAAGAGAACTTCTTGTTTCTGGAGATGTTTTCTGGAGGACATTTGCCTCTTAAAAGCTGGGGTAGGGGGCTGTAAAAGCTCATATGAATGGTGTCTGAGAATGTTGGGACAGTCTGGCAAGGAATGAAAGCCAAAGGAAGCTTATTTATGTACTTTTTCTGCCTGGATCCTATTGTCAAAGAAGTCCATAAATAATTCTTTGGCATTGATTTTGTAATTGCATGGGGATTTTTTCCTCTACTAAATACTGTTGGTAATAAAAAAAATATTTTTCAGAACCCCAAGAAAAGAAGGTTCTTGGTCACCTCCACCAGTGGAAATAAAATTAATCTCTCCTTTTGGAACTCCAGTGGATGGAACAAAAAGCAAAGAGAAAGAAACCGCAGAGGCAGCAGAGAAGATTCTACGAAAGAACAAAAAAAGACTGTCTAATTTTCCAAAGCCTGTTGTGCGCCGGAAGATGCTGTAACTGTTTTTTTAATTTTATAATGTACACCACAGTTTGTAAAGTCATCAAAATTGTGTGGATTAGTAAAAAGACAACTAACCATCTGATTTAGAAGAGATAATTTATATAAATTATTGTAAAATTTCATAAACAAAGGTCTTCAATAAGTAACTCCATGTGGAGTGTGTTTTCCTCAGTCAATGCAGTTTTCTATTTTATATTAAGACTTCATACATTTATATAATATGTAAATACAGCTTATTTTAGGAATGTCAAATAAAAATATCTACTTCACAATATGCTTACTGTCTGATAGCTTTTTGAGGGAATAGCGGGTGGAATGGCCTGTATTGCTCAGAAATCTTAGTGTTGGTTTGCAAGAGTTGCTGACCCTCAAAAATGAGGCAAAAAGCTTTTTAAAAGTTGCTTAGAATTCCTGTAAGAATTTAACATTTAAAAGATCCTAGTTTAAATTTTGTAAGTGATGTTGGACCTTCTGGCACAGACAATGAGACTCACAATACAAACTGGTAAATCCGTACGTTCACGGTTAAGTTGTACTGTACTGAAGTCGGAATGTAAACAATTGTATTTTAAACCGTGCAATATTTTTTTGTGTTTGTTTTAAACTTTGGGAAAGCTGCTCCTTAGTTCATAAAACTAGATCACACCTCAGATGTTTTGCTATTTTTTACAATTTGTTGTCAGCAAAAGCAACTGTATAGCAGGTATGATGCTTACAATAGCATATCAAATTTGAAGGGGTATTACCCATGTACTTTGAAATTTGAGCCAAAATTATTTTCTTAAGGTTAAGTAGAATGCTACTATAACTGAAGTAATTGTTGTCTGTAAACATATTCTGCAATATTTGAAGCCTGCATATCACAGAACTGAAAACCTGATGGTAGACCTAACGTAATAGTCTGAAAAAGGTACAAAACTGTACAGAAATCTTAGTTACAAACCATATTTTTGAATAATTATTTCATTAATAATCTTGGGTGATGGAGTAAATGTCCCTCTAAAGCTTCAATTTGTAAAAATAAATTCAAAAACCTATTCTTTTTAAAGCACACATGGAAGTACTATTTTGATGTGCAGTCTTTTAGACAATGGATTATTTTTATGTATGTTAATTTATATATGGATGCAATTTTTGAAGACTACAGAATGGTGGAACCTGACATTAAACTTTTCAATTAGTGAAAACTTCTACAGTTACTCTCAGAAATAATTTATTGGTTCACTAATGTCTTGTACCTAATGGATGAATGTATTAATAACAGACTAAGCTTGAAAAAGAACTTTCTTCTGGGGCCATGATTTTTCTATCTCCGAACAGGTTGTTCTAGGGCAGCAGTTGCATGCACTTGGATAGTTTTCTCCTTGGGAGTATTCATGACTGAATGAAAGATTAAAAAGTATGCCAAATATTGACAGTGTGAAGGTGGTAGTGTGAGTGAGACTTCTCAGTCAGGTTAGTAATTATTTGCTCTGAATATTTTGTACTTGAACTACAATACAAATATGGTCAAAGTGGAATGGGGGGAAGTCCTAGCAATATTTTTTTAACTTCACATTGCACAGAAATGCAGCGAATAGCTCAAAACAGGAATAGAAAACGGATGTCAAATCTGTATATATGTTTTGTGTAGTGCTCGGGATTATTTATAAAAAAGCTCCAATTCCTCATCAAATAGAATTGACTGATGAGATGCTAGTGAAGTTTGCTTCATAGGGTTTAACATCCTTCTGTCATTTATACTTACAGTATATCTTTTGGTATGAAAATCAGTTAAAGCATATTAGCTAATTTTATTAATAATTTGTAGTGATTTTTAGCTTCTATATTTTATAACTAGCTCAACTGAATTATCCTAATTTGTCAGTGCTTTGGAAGAAAAATAAAATGATAGTAATAACAAGAAAATTGTCATGAGATCTAATAACTTCCTAAAGTTCTGTAATAGTCTAAGGAGTCTTAATCTGATTATATGTTAAAATGTTTTCCTTCATTTTTTTTTCAGTCACTTGGATTCAGTGCATAGTTCTTGGGTGCCAACCAGTTTCCCCAGGGAGCAGTTCAAAAAGAATATTAGTGTAAACATAATGTGTAACAAGGAATGGGGTTTCAGAAAGTTGAAGGACATAGAAGGAAATGGAAGCAAAACCAGTCCTGGGAATTTTTATTTAGAGCCTGAGAAAAGGAAAAGCCAGCTAAGGGCGTCAAGATGGCAACTCAAGGGTGGGTTTATAATGAAGCGGCTAGGGGAAAATACAGCCACCCTCCACTTGCTGGCACCCTGGACACATGTGCCTCATGACGGTGGTCCCCAGTCCAGCTGCTGGCCCCGAGACCCTCACCACCCTGCTTGCTGACACGGCAGACACATGGTCTGTGTCCCCTGTGACCTGGCTTCGGTTGCTGGTGCTTAACTCACTCACCCCATGACCTGTGGTCCCACCCATTGCTGGCACTGGGACCCTCATACGATCTGACAAGCGTAACGTAGCAGATGCCTTCACATTACACGTACCCTTACACAGGTAATGTATATGGCCACAGCTGTTCTTTCAGAAATCAGAAATACAGGCTTTTCCTTTCTTAAAATAGCCTTGAAAATAAGTACTGGTTGAGTCACCCTGCCTAGCTATCAAAAATTGACCTTTGCACTTCTTGTATTTTCTACAATGCTGTCTAGAAGCTTAATAACTTCATAACTAAAATGATTTATTGAAACTTATGATGGCGTCTACCTAGACAGCAATAAGGATTATGCACGTAAGGGCAGGTTAAAGAAATGCTGGAGAAGAAACAGAGTTCAGATGAACCAGTATGGATCTGATCACTAACTGCATGAATTAAGCTTATGTAATGGGTTGGGATGAAGGGAAGGCTTGATCCATGTACCCTGCATGATTTTTACAGTGGGATGACACCCCAATAAGTTTGTGGGTTTTTTTCAAATACATTTTACCTTCTAGTTACTTCTCATCTTCACAGATTACTTCCAGTTATGCTGGAAATTTTCAACGAAAAGGTCATGAACTCACTTTGTTTCAGTATTACCAAATCTGAGCTTTCTGTGTACATTGATTTGTTTGCTTATTGTGATTTGAAAATCATCCTTTATACCCTCTTAATGTGACGCATGTTGGCTGATGTGTGTGGGTGCTATCTGGACCTAACAGCATCTTTTTGCTGCTTGAGCTACCTGGCTGCTCTGCTGTAGCACTGGCCAGGTTGTTTTATCCCTTATAGTAGTCGTCTTCTTTCTCCTTTCTTCTTGTTGCTCCGTTTTGAAGAGAAAAGGGGGTTAAGAACAAAGTTAGCAATTTTCTTTCCTTCCCCCCCCGCTCTTGTTAGTCTCTTGTTTTGGCAGATAAAAGACTCATTACTAATTGAAAACAGGAAATAGGTTTCTCTTAAGCTGGGAAGGGATTTTGAAGATGGTCTGTGTCTCAGGGAATTGTGTTTTTAGCTTTCCTTCTAAGGTTTATACAATTTGCCACTCGTTTGTGAACAACTTTCTCCTGTACCTTCCTCCTCATTGTTTTTGAGCCACGTGGCCAGTTGCAGAAAAATTTGATGCAATGAGCAGGAGAGGGGAAAAAATAAAGAATACCCAGGGAAACAAACTTTATTAGTTTTAGCAGCTAGTGGAAAAATATTTTTTAAACTCTTCATCTAATGCTGATAACAGAAGCAGATTGTCAAGGAGCCAGAGGTGCAGCCTAGTGACCAACTACTTTCACCTGTGCCAGCTAAAAGAGGCAGAAGAAGAAAGATGAGTTCAGCAGAAGTTTCAGAAAATGTGGACCTTGATCTGTCTAAATCATTGCTTCCTCAAACAGAATTTAAGCTCCCTGTCACTCCTAGAAGTGCTAGGTAGGGGGAACAAAATCTCTTGGCAGACATAGAATCTACCTCTACTCAGGCAGGCATGCATTCAGGGGGAATGTGGAAATCCTCCATACTCCTAGGAAAAGAAGAAGAAGAGTTCCACATGCTAAACCAGAAAAAACAGATACTCCTGAGTAAATACCTGCACAGCCAAATGAGGCATCAACAACACCCAGGCCTAGACTAAGGACAGGGTGTTGGGCTAGAAATAAACAATGAGTGCTGGAGGTGACCACAAGGGGCGGAGGTAGGAGGCTGTGGTACAACATATGATTAAGAAGTTTATTTAATAGACCATAATGGCAGAACATGCCCTGTGTGCAAGTATTAGTAGTATTAGTAGTAGCATTATTATATTGGAATATCACAGGAATATTCTAAGTGTGGTAAGTTATATAATAGTGTAATCATTAAACCATTCCTCAACCTACAAGTTTTTCTACCTTTTTCCTCTGGTTCTCTCCCCATCACCCAGGGAGAGGGGGAGTGAGCGAGCAGCTGTGTTGTGCTTAGGTCTGGCTGGGATTTAACTACGACACACCGGAACAAAATTTCATGTAACTACTGTTCCTAAAAATCCCCACAGGTTCTACCCAGTCTCTGGGCCACCTGTTCCAGCACCGCCTGCAACTTCTCCTGGCCCAGCACAGGGCGCGTGCACCGCCCCGCCGGCGGCCGCCCACACGACCTCCTCCGCCATGAACTGGCTGGTGAAGCCCGAGGCCCCCAACACCACCAGCTTGTAGGGCCACCCGAGCACCCTGGCCCTGCCACTGCCAGCCACCCTAGGGAGAGGAGCCGCTGCACTGCTGGTCATGGCCATGGTGACAAACCCTCCTCTTGGTGCTTTCTCCTTTTTCAGCACAGCTCATGCCAGGGAGGCTATGAAGGAAGAAAGTAAACATAGCTTCAGACAACAGAACAAAGTCAGCTGGTCTTTCTAATAACCCAGGAAAGAAGAGAAGAAAGAACGTTTCCCCAGCTCCAAGTTTGCTGCGGTAGTGAGGGAGGGGCTGCAGTGATGGCCCCTGTCAGTA
>NW_010120276.1:0-35139 GCF_000699245.1 Pterocles gutturalis
CATTCTGTGATTCTGTGATTCTGTGACGTGAGGAATTCATTCTCCTCAACATAGGTATTGCCTTAGCTAGAATACCAGATGCCTCTTCAGAAAAGATGGAGAAATTCCAGAGAATATCCTGCAGTTTAGTTCAGAAGGATAGATTGTAACTTGTCACTGACTTAATGGATTTCTGTACACAAATTAATTACAAGGTGAGGTTGGGTGAGAAGAGATGATGTGATATAGAGAGCAACTAAGAGAGACTAGGATCATCTGGGGCAGGGTGATGGAGTAGGTGAATTTTTGAGACCTCTTCTAAGCACAAGGATTCTGAGATTTTTCTGGGTGCTGTTCTTCCTATACTATTTTCATTTCTTTACAAAGCTGGTAAGATTGAAGGAAAAGAGTTGCTGTAGGCTTCTACCACAACATTTAGTTTGTGTGTCAGGGGACTTTGTCAAATGTGTTGTCTTAGACAAGGAATTGTTATGGTGACTTCATATCCTGTAACAAAGTTCAAGGAGGAAGGCATACATCTTGTCTGTAAAAGGGGTTTATTTGCTGTGTGCACTTCGGGGCACTGTGTGTTTTCTTTGCGTTCCACTGACTGGTGTCTTGCTCCTGTGTACCAGCAGAGGAGAGAAATGCTTTAAAAGTGATTTTTATAGTCAGAGGTATTTGCACAGGGATTCAGGGAGAATATGAGCCACATTTATTCTGTGTCAGAAAAGCTAACTTTCTTCCAGGCATAGAAGTGAACACCTTTTTCTCAGGCCTTTCTTCCTACTCTCAAATCCTTTCCTCAACTTCTGAAAGAGAGTACTTTTTAGTGATTCAACATGCATTTTACGTTAGTATTTACTTTTGGTATTTACTGCTAGTACCATTGAAGATGAAGTACTGTGCAACATTAAGTTAGTTGAAAGAATTGCAGTACTTGATAGAATTCCAATATTGAAAAGGTGCTTGAAGTTAATAAAAAGAAATTAAAAGCTTTCAACAAGAAGTCCAAAAAGGCTTCTGTGTCTTGTATATTTGAAGGATGGTACTCTGTGTAAAACTGTTGAGATTTATGTATATTTCTTAGTTTTCCACTAAGAAAAATTCCCTGAATGCCTTCTATTCCTCAGTAACAATGAAAATTACATGAGAGGTTACATCTGTTCTGGTACAGCTGAATGCCCAGTACAGCTGTAGGCAGCACTTTTCTGGAAATACTTTCCAGAAAGTAGACAATGCTTTAATGCTCTTGGAATTGCTTCCTGGATGTGAGGAACAGTTACACTTGCTTTTTGTGTAAAATGCTCTTACATGATATAAATGCTCAAGGCATGAGAGCACAAGGGAAATAAACTATGTATGTGGGCTCCTAGTGGTGATTTTCTTTTCAGCAATGGGCTGCATTATGGTAGCCTTAAAAGATAGTTTCATATTTAGTAATTAAACAACTCTCGTAAGTCCACCTAGGTCCACATAAACAGGCCTTCAGTCTATGTAAAAACTATTCAATTTTCCCATGATCGAGTCTGGTTCCTGTCTTTCTCTGTTTACCACCATAGCATGGTTTTAGGTGGGTGGGCAGCAGGGTGCTGGGTTTTGAGTGTTTTCAGTTATGTTTAACAGGTATTACTGGTTCAGCCTTTTGAACATGTGTAGTTTTGTGCATTTATGTGCTTTGCTTAACATCTGTTGTCCTTTCCGTTTTCCTGTTCAGGATCAATATGAACAGGAGGACTTCTTGATTAAGCCCAGTGACAATCTTGTCCTTTGTGGCAGAGCTGATAAAGACTACTGTAGTTTGGAGGTCCATGGTAAGTACATAGGATTTTGTCCTTACAGTGAAGCTAGAGAATATGTCTTGACTAGCCTGTTCCATATGGCTGTGTAGAAGGTGGGTGAGGTTTTTTTTCTCCCCATCTGCCCTGTGTGTTTTGTCCTCTTTCTTACATCCTGGTGCTTTAGTCACTTTCCAGAACTGGAGTATTTAGTGTGGAGTTTTTGTTATTTAGAGGATACTGTGCCTTTATCAGGCTGTGTAGCATTTCCTTTCCTTATTTCATTTCTAATGACACTTAGAAAATGGTATGACTTTTTTGTTCTCTGAACATAGTTTTTCTTCCAGTCAGTCTTGCTTTCTGTATCATGCAAGCTTCCCCTAGTGGTTTGTTGTTGGTTTTTTCTTTTCCTTGCTTTCTCTTTGCTTCTTTAAATGTGCTTTCCACTGCTAGGAGTGGAAGAATCAGCACCTTTATTGTCTTAGTTTTGGAAGATATGACCCCTTAGTAACATCTGAATACCACTTGTTCTAGGGATGGGTTTAGTTTTACTGTGTAAAAGATTTTTCTATTGCAGCAAGGAGTACAACTGAGTGCTGAAGTTACCATCTTTTCTTACGGTGGTTCTTTGGGGGAATGTTTCTGGCTGCTTCTGGTACGGTGCATGCTTCTGCAAGCGAAGTATTCTGTTTTAAGAAAACAGCAAGGTTGAGTGTTTGAAGGCATTTTCTGTACCTGGAGGTGTTTACAGATTTTATTAACTGTGTTACTTTTCCTGTATAAACTTTTAAAATATAGCACAGACTTCTGCAGTTTATAATACTGGGTGACCCTCTCTTGGTTAACAACTAAGTCTACTTAGTTAACTGAAGACTGTAGTTAGTATCTGAACATCTGTCACATGCACTTAAAAACAGCACAGTGATTGTGTGTGTGATGATACCATGTTATTAAAATTGTTAGTGGGTTTTATCTCCAGTTACTACATTCTTTTATTACAAGGAGAAAAATAGCTAGCTAAAAGGAATGCTGTGTTTAGTATATGGTTGCTTTACCAAAACTCTTCTGGTATCTTAGTTATAACCTGCTAAAGGTAACTTCATCTGACTTCTTCAGTTTCCCCTAATTTGAAAACTCTTTGTCTTTTACCTTCATTTCCCCCTTGATTGCATCTGGAATTATCTCTCTTTTTTTTGCTGATTCTGTAAAATGAGTGTCTAAACCTTCATTGACATATCCTGATGTAGAAAGTGGTGGTGGTGGATACAGAGCATCTATTTGGAAGTGTTCTTTCAAACAAAGTAATGTAGTATGCTAGGGGTAAAGTATCTAAGCTTTGCTGAAATTTACACTTCTTTATCTAAAGTACCCAGGAAAATGTTTGGTTTGTGTAATTCTGTGAGGCATAATATTAGTACTTGGATGCTCTGCCTTCTAGACTAAACTCTGAACACACTGCAGATTTACTTTGTGCATCTCCTTGACAGTTAAGTGTTAGCCACATCTGCCTTTTGCAGAACTGAACTGTTTATAATTGTTGCTTTTCCTCTTCACTGATGTCCTGTATATTTTCAATTTCTTTTCAGTTTATAATCATGAAGAGGACTCATTTTATGTACATCATGATATTATCTTGCCTGCTTACCCTCTAAGTCTGGAGTGGTTGAATTTTGATCCTAGTCCCGATGAATCACTAGGTAAATTAAAAAGGATACTGTAAATGTCCAGTTAAATAATTTTTACTTGAAAAGTATATAAATGTAATGTTATTACTAAATTAATTTCCTCCAGTGGTACAAATGGAAATAAACCCAAGATATTAAGATGGAAAAACTGAGTATCAGGGGTTTTTTTGATTTGGTGATACAGTCATCTTAGTGATGGTGCCATGACAAGTGCTTTGACTAAAACACTGGTTTTATTACAAACAATTAAGTTACTGTCAATTAGCAGACAGGAGCAAGCTCTTCTCTAATTGGCTTTATTTTCCATTTGCAAATGAAAGGTTGCTTTAGTTCAAACTCATTATGGCCCGTGCAGCCGATTAACTGTAAAACACAGCTAAATTTATATATATTTATTTAGTAGCCTTTTTCCTGTGTTTTACAGACTTTTTTTCCATAGCACAGGGAATGTGGGTTTTGGTTGGGTTTTATTTTTTCTTTATAAAAACAAAGAAAACATGGAACTTTATACCACTTCTTTGAACAGTTACTTGTACTGAAAGGGAAGTGTAAGGAGAAGGAGAGCAAGTAATTTTTTCCCTGGCAACATCTGCTGTCAGTTGATATTTTTAAATTGTTCCTTGTCAGTTACAATAATCAAAGATGTCCAAACATAAGATTCTGGCACATAAGTTTTACTTAATTGCAGAAATAAGTAACATCTGGATTGCCAAATATGCTGTTTTGTAACTAAATAAATGTGGTTGCATTTGGGTTTCTGCTTCTAGGAAATTATGTTGCAGTGGGTAACATGACCCCAGTTATTGACATTTGGGACCTTGATGTAGTAGAATCCTTAGAACCAGTCTTTTCTCTTGGAAGCAAGAAAGAAAAGAAAAAAAAGAAAGGAAAGAAAGTAAGTATTGTAAAATGGTTTATCTGGTTGGATGGAAGAAACTTAGAGCAAGGATAGCTTCTTTATTACTTTTTTTCCTACACTGAAAAAGTCACAGATAATTTGGTTTAATCTGTCTGTCATGTTCGAAGATGGTGTTTAGACAGGTTACAGAAGACGATGTCATGGTCGTTTGTGATAGGTTAAAATTAGTATTTCCCTGTGACTCTTGAGAGTTGAAAAAGGCATTGAGCAATAAAGGACAAGGTTGATGCTAATGAGATACATCTACCCAGGATTAATCTATGTTAGCTTTATCTAAAATTTAAGCGTATTTTAAGATAGTCATTGAGGCTGTCTAAGGTGAATGTATAGAGACACACCCAGAGAACAGCTGAGTTTCTTTTAGTGGACTTCAGCAATGACCTTAACTGCTAAAGAGGAAGACAGATGTTTAGACTGGATGCTAAGTTATGTGAGATGAATCTGACCCTCACTGTGTGCCTCACTGTACGTGTCATTACGATTTGTACAAATTCTTTGGTATGTAAAACAAGAATGGAAGATAACAGAATTTAAATGTTCTAGATTTTCCTTATAGTAGATACTTAGGAAGTGCTTAAAGACTCTCTAGACTAAATAGGGAAGGTGAACACTGGGTATAGAGCTAATCTTGGTTTCCCTAATGAAGGAGCACTGCACTGTTAGTCAGCTAAAGAACCGCTTCTGGTTTTAAAAACAATAGAAAAAATATCCTTGGAAGGGGAATTTGTTCTGTGAAACTTGCTTCTGAACATCACTGAGTTATCAGATTTTCTGTTGAAGATACCATTCATAAATGTTACCTCAATTTTAAATGCTAATTGTTCTTTGTATGGGTAATTAAAGCCTGAAATTAAGACCAGAGGAGGAACAGGTTGGCTTATGAGTGGTTTTCAGTTGCTGTCCCAGTAAACTTTAAAGCTTAAACATTTTAAATTAGAATTTGTAAATTACAAGGACCTAAAGCTCAGGTAACTGGGAGGAGAGAGAGGCATCTGCCAGGAGTGTTTAGAAAGAAGCTGGAGGAGGTGCACATCGGCTGGAAACAATGAAATTTGTTCTACTAGCCTGAAGGGAGTAACCAGTTCTGTAAGCCCGCCAGCAGTGAATGGAGCAATCTGAGATCTGGAGTAGGAGGCAAGGTGCAGGTACTGCAGAGACAGTTCTATCAGAAGCCTTGTTGCAGCAAGTGAGAATAATTTAAAACATGAACTTGTTTGTGAAGGCATTTAGGAGTTCATACTAATGGTTGTAATACTTGATTTCCATTGAAGCTGTAATTTTCAAAAGTATGTTGTATCTGCATACACAGAGTTTATCTTCAGAAGGGACAGCGAAAGGACATACTGATGCTGTGCTTGATCTTTCATGGAATAAACAAAGCAGGTAAAAGAATACTTGAATAACAATGGATGGTTACAAATTTGTGTACTCAATTAGGCATACGTTTTTCAGACAAATCCAAAATCTTACGTAGTAAAACATTTAATTTGAAAGCAGTGCTGAAATGAATAAATTCTCAAAAATACACACGCACCCCTTTTTTTTTTAAAAATAAAAGTATTGATTTATTTTTTTAAAAACCTATATATTGCTGCAGATCAATTTTTATTTGCAAGGTGTCCAGATGGGGGCAGGGCTAAGCTGGGTCTAAGCCGTTTGATAAATAGGCTGCATTTAAGTCAGATGCACAAACTGGAGAAGCAGAAGGGCTGCCCTGATCTGTGCCAATCTGCCAATGACCTAAAGCACCATTTCAGCAGACAGAAGTAGATTTATAGAAAGAAGTCCTTGCTGTGCTGGTTTTTTTCCTCTGGCTTTTGCCCCAGAGCTGTGAACAGAAAAGAAAGTGTAAGAGCCCTAATAGCACAGTTATAGAAGAGCCTCTGACCTTTGGGTTATCCTAGGCAGAGTGAATTCCCTGTTGCCTGGATGAACTAGCAGTGAAGTGCTGCTATTGAAGCAATGCAAAGCTGGCCTGTCATGGAGGAGAGGTCACAGACAATGTGCTGACTGAAATAAAGATGCTGCTGTTTTTTTATTGCTTAGGTGGTTTTTTAAAGTTCAGCTGTCAGCATGGGCATTGAAACTGTTCCTGTGAGACACAGACTGATTTTTTTTTTTTTTCTGCTATCATAAATGTCTCTGAAGATACAGAGTCAACTCCACATACTCCCGATGAGCAGGTGTAAGCCTTCACTTATAATGCTTTGTTACCTAGATACCAAAGAAGGGAACACCCACATAGACATGCAGTAAATGTACATAAATTGCACTCTTAATTTACAGTGTCTATTGTTCTTAAATTACACATATGCACAGTGTGGTGGTAGTGATCATTCTATCAGTCTTACAAAAGAGTAGTTTTCATGTTTCATGGTTGTCTGGTGATAATATAGAGACAAGTCAGAAAAATCACGACTACAGTATTTAAGTGTCTGGAATGCATAGTTCTGTAATGTACTGGGTTACGTACTCATTGATACTGGTCAATCTTTCAGGAAATAAAACCAGCCTTGAAGTGGAAAGTTTAGAGGCAAAACGAGGAACTCCTTGGAGCAGCTTATATTTAAATGTTTTGTTGTTGGTTTTTTTTTTTAAGCAAGACATGCTGTGACAGCTCTCTATAAATAACTTTCTGCCTGTAGGTCACAATGGTGTTACTGTAAAATGTTATCATGGCCTTCACTGTGCATTTTCTTAACTTTCCCTTGTAACGCTGTTTGGGAGATCAGTGATTCCACGAGAATATTAGTCCCTTTCAGTCAGAAGCACTTTGTTAGTCTAACACACACAAAAAAAAAAGCATGGAGGGACCAGTTTCAGTCAGAAACAGCATGTTGAGGTAATAGATCTGTTTTTAAGGAGCAGTGGTAGCAATTGTACAGGCCATTGGGAATGTTTCAAGTTTTTTCCGATTAAACTTCTAAAGTGTCTGTTCATTGCTCTTCACACAATTAGTTAAATTTAAGTTGAAATGTGGGGTCTGTAAACTAAAATGTTTGCAGTTCCTTTCAGCATTCTGTGAAGGGTGTACAGTGTTGGGTCTTCAGTAGTTATAAACACTCATATGTTTAGAGATGTGTAGAGAGCAAAATATTTTAAAACCAGGTTTGTCTGGCTCTTGGCTGTATGCATATGCAAACAGAACGAAGCTGCATAGGTAATGTTTAAAAATACTATCTTAATGTCAAAGGAAAGGAAGTGCTTAAAAGCCTTTCTTGCTTCATTTTGTTAGAGAAATCTTCCAGTAAATTATATTTTAAGTGGTGTCAGGGCAGGGTGTGGGGGGCGAATACAAGCAAAACTGTCAATGTTGTTGTTTTAAGTGTTGTACTTACATGACATATTATAGTCTGTTTATGGTCTTTACTTGTAACTTGGAGTTACCTTCAGGGAGTTATCCCTCAGGCTTGAGATAAATGGTCTATAAACCAGAGAGTACTTGATCTCAGAATCAGGCTCTGTATGTATTTTGTATTTTTGACCGTTATTTGTTTGTAACTCTATAATTTTTAAAACTTATTTTTTAATCCATTACCAGGAATGTTTTAGCAAGTGCATCTGCTGACAATACTGTGATTTTGTGGGATATGTCTGTGGGTAAGCCAGCAGCTAGCCTGATGCTACATACGGACAAGGTATGTAATGATTTCTATGTTTCTTCCACTCTAAAATACAGAGGAAAAAAATAACTCCTGTATTTCATTAGCTGCTTCATAGTGAACAAGTCTGTAATTTTCCAACAACTGTGCAGAATTGTTTAAATTTCTGAATTTGTTGCTTTTGCAAGCAATGCTGTATTTACTTTTAAAAATGGTGTTTAACTTATCCTTTAGAAAGTTTGCAGAGATTTACAGCAGTTTTTAAAATGCCTTTTGTGTGAAAGCCCCGATGGTTGGGAATCTAATAGTACTGTTATATGCTACAAAAAATACATCTCTGAGCATAGGTCAAGGCAGCAATGAGTGTCAGTTACAGTTTGTTCTAGGTAAGAAAGGTTTAAAATAAATTTTACTAAAATACCATAGTAACAGGTACTTCAGAAATGAATTCATCTCATAGTAATTAAAATGTGAAAGTTAGTTATTAATAGCTATAACCTTTTTTTACTGTTAACAAAGTCACTGCCCTTGGCAAACTCCTGATTTTCAGTTTTTGCTAACATCTACATTTTTCCCCAAACTGGAAGCAGCTATTCTTTTACTTCCTCCAGCTAATTTTTTTAAATATGTAGGGCAGAAAGGGGGCATGTGGTTCTGTTCAGTTAAATTGTATTGGAAAAGATCTGGTTTCCACTGGGTGGGGGCGTTTGAAATAAAAATAGTGTGCATCTCTTGCACTGTTTCATGAGAAATATGAGTATCAACAAGCTTAATAGGAGAGGGTTCTGGGGGGACATGCTGGTTTTGAGCAAGGGTGGTTGTACTCTGTTCAAAGAAAGTTTCTGTAAATGCGTGTTATATCTCAATGTTTGCTTTTAAAAATTAAATTTTCTGTTATCTAGGTCCAGACATTGCAATTTCATCCATTTGAAACACAGACTCTTATTTCTGGATCTTATGATAAGTATGTCAGGGTAATATTTTCAAATGTTACATGTAGCGAGGGTATTAGTATTGTATTAAGGCTGTTAAGCTGCCTCATGTTTTCTTTTACATTTGCTTATAACTGCGCCAAATTTGAGTAATGCTATTATTTTTTTTCCAGTAAGGTAGCCAGGTTTGTATGTGGCCAAAATGTAGTTTTCCTTACCTTTTTCTCAGGACTAGCCAAATACTTTAACCATCTGGACTGATTTTTTTCTGTGCCAGGTGTCTGCTCCAAACAGAATTTATTTCTTAATTTGGCCTTACGGCATTTTCTACATTGGGAATGTGTCACTGCTCATTCCTGTGAAAACTTGTCAAGGTTTTGCCAAACTGTAAGAGCAGGGTGGGGGCATGAGAGACTTTAAAATCCCAGTCACTCTCTACAGCCCCTATTGATAGGCATGATATAGATGAATTTTAACGGGCTACCTCCTGTGATTGCAGCCTGGAGATGCTGTGAAATGGTTTGTGTCTGGTCACATGGACTAGCTCTGTAACTGCCAGTTCTTATAAGCCCTGCCAGACAAAAAACATCCTCTCTGTTCTTCCGTCTCCTAGGAGTAACTTTTTAATTTTGTGCTGTAACTCTGATTTGCTTATATCCATTTTTTTGTTCTGCTTTTAAGACTTTGACCTTGTGTTAAAATATTTATAGTTGTCAATCTTTAGCCAAGCCTTTATGTTCTCTGGCTTCTATTATGCTCTTGCTACATCTGCTTAAGTAAAAGTACCAGAGAAAAACCTTTTATTGTTATTAGGAACCTGCTTCTGTCTATTTGCCTCACTCTCAACTTCCTTTGGTAAAAAAAAAGTCCAAACACTGAGACAGCTTCTCAATCCCTTTGTAGCCAGCCCTTTGATCCCATGGACACCTGTAAACCAGTTGTTGTGGTTTGAACCCTGGCTAGCAGTAAACAGCACACAGCTGCTCATTTACCCTCCTCTCTCCCGGGGATGGTGGAGAGAATTAAAGGGGTAAAGAGACTTGTGGACTGAGATAAGAACAATTTAATAACTAAACTACAATAAAATTAAAACATAATGATAGTAATATGTACAAATGAGTGATGTACAATGAAACTGCTCATCACCCAATGACCAAGGCTCAGCCCTTTCCCAGCTAACGATCCCAGAGCAGAGAGAATCCCAAAATTACAATCCCTGAAAAAAGAGCCCAGGTGTCCAAGAGGCTGAGAGCCAACCGAGAGAGGAGGAGATGACTCCAAGAAAGAGGTGATGACCCAGAGAGAGAGCACTTCTGGACAGATCCTCATCTATATACTGGGCATGATGTCCATGATATGGAATATACCATTGGCCAATTTGGGTCTCAGTCCTAAACCTAAGGTCGAATCCTAGGCTAGTAACTGGGGCTGTGCTCCCTCCCAGCTTCTCCTGCCCCTGCAGACACTGGCACAGCAGAGAAGCTGAAAAGTCCTTGACTGTCCTGGCAGCAACTATAAGCATCAATATGTTATCAGTGTTCTCCTCAGCTCAGGTCCCAAACACAGCTGCTTACTAGCGACTGTGAAGAAAGTTAGCTCTGTCCCAGCCAAAACCAGGACACCAGTGTACTGTCTATAAACTAGTGGCCTGCCTTTGTGGTTTTTTCCCTGTAAAGCCTCTCAGGACCACAGGCTGTTCAATGAATTCTGGAAGATGCCTTCATAACCTGAAAGCCAGACCATTAAACTTTGCATATGTACTAAAAATGTTGTAAAATGCCTGGCAAAAGAGCTGAGAAATCTAGATCACATTTCTTTGGCTTTAATTATAGGATAGATGGGAGTGGGTTACATTGTGGATGTAAGCTGTGGTGAGATGTTGTAAGAGTGACATCATCGATCCTCTCTTGCATTTGCATACAGGAGCTTTTTGAGTTGGGACAGATTCTGCCACCAGTGGGCTAAGCACAAGCCTGTAAAGAATCTCAGAGGACTCACTAACTCCCATCTGCTCTTTGTCCTCTTTGGAGTAGCATTCCCCTAACCACTTGAAAAGATGTGTATTTTTTTTTTTATTAAAGCATATTTGAAAATGTTTGGATATGTATTGCAAATTAATTTCCTAATTAGTGCATTATTTTGAACAGTCATTACTTGACTTCACTGAAGTCTGTTCACAATTAAATGGTATATTTGCATAATTATGGCCTCCTGTATGATAAGTATCTTATTTATTGAGCAAATTAAAGCCCTGTTTGCTGAAATAGAACTGCTTTTTGTAACCAGGATGAAACTTCAAAGCATATGTAAAAAAAGTTGTGCTTATCTGAGACATTTTCATCTGTTCTTGAGTTGGAAGACTAAATAGTGAAGTAGTTTCCATTTTAGTTTTTGAATTGTAGTTTACATGGACCTTCTATAGATGCCAGTGGTAAAACAAACTTTATAAAATGTTGTGCCCTGTTTTTTTGTTTTTAATTTCCTATCCTTTTTCCCATAGATCAGCTGTGCTGTATGATTGCAGAAACCCACAAGATAACCATCGAGTGTGGCGGTTTAGTGGTCAGGTTGAAAGAGTAACCTGGAATCATTTTTCACCTTGTAATTTCTTAGTGAGTATATGTTCTTCTATTCTTGGTCTATCGGCTGTTGCCATTTCATTTAACCTGTATTTTTGTGTTCACAGTGTTTCTGAATCATGTAATTGACCTGATGGACAGTTGGACTGTTGGCACTGCTTATTGTAAAATTGCAACGGGTGGGAGGATGGTTTAAGTAATTTTTTCAATTAGTATATCGAGATCAGTTACTTCTAGGTTTCTTCTTTTCATTGTGACAGTAGAAAAGCAATTGATGCTGATGCATTTTCACTGCAGAGGTGGCTTCTTTGCTATGTTGTTATAGTGTTCAGGGGCTGGAATAAATTTTCCTTTGCATAATTGCTGTTGTTTTTCATGTAATAAGGCAGTTGCTGCTGAGAAGTAGCTAATTAGAACTAAGATCCTGAATATTAATTCGGTGTTTCAAATCAGCACTAGAGGGCACTACCCTCCTACCTGGTACAGAGTGAAAATATCTTGGTTTTGTGGAGATTTTATTATAAAACTTTTGAAGATAATTTAAAAACAAATCTTTTTTATTAACTCAATGGCTGTCTAGTTCTCTGTTGCTTTGTATATACAGCCAACAAAAGCAGCTGCTCAGTTCTGATGTAGAGCTTTCAGTATAATCACTCTTAGCTTTGCACAGGGCTATTATGCAGCAACTGGATGGCTCCAGAAAGCTTGAACTGACAGTTAAGAGACTAAAGGCTCTGTATTTCATTGCCTCATGAGAAAGCCAAGCTTAGTGCAACCATCTTCAAAATACAATTTAAGAAAAGTGTATAGAATTAAGATTTCTGTGTGAGTCCCTGCAGCATAGTTTAGGTATGTAGAATAGCTCAGGCACCAGCTGGATGGAGTCTGACTGTGGGGATGCAGACCTGTGTGCGCTTTGCAATATGCCCTACCACGAGGTAGTGTAAGTCTGTCTCAGGTCACAGGGATTTACTAGAGGGTGGGTATTATTTCATAGGAGTTTTTTTTTCAAATGTGTGACTACAGCTGTTTGGTTTTAAAGTGTTGTGGTTTCCTTAGGCAAGCACAGAGGATGGCTTTGTGTACTGTCTGGATGCTCGTTCTGATAAGCCACTGTTTACTCTGAAAGCTCACGATGAAGAGGTGTCAGGTAAATTATGCATGTGTGTTGTGTTTGTCCCCCGTGGTAAGGCACATCTGGAAGATGTCTTTAAGATACGACTGAAATGGTAGTGATTCGCTGCTTAATAAATAAGAGTTGTGCATACTGGGTAGCTGGCGCATGAAACAAATCTCTGCTGAGAAGCCACTGCAATCAAAGTATTTCAACAACAATGAACTTTTCTCAGTGAATATCATGAATAAGTGTGTCAAAACAGATCTGTTCGCTTGAGACACACTCCCTGTGTTTTTTGTGTGAGGAAGAACAAAAACTATGCAATCTGGTCCAAGATTATGAACTATAATGTTTACCTTCTCTATCTGTAATTATTTTATACTGACATTCACTCTTAAGATGATTTAGGTATGGCACATGGCAAAGTTTTCACACTGCCTCCTTTAGGCTACTTGAATAATTAATTTGATCAGTGTAGGAGCTTCTAAATAGCAGCTTGAAGAACCTAATTAGGTGCCAAAATGAGATTGTATGAATATGCCCCATCATCTTCGATAGTAGAAGAGATGATCTTTGGCAAACAAATGAACTACTTAGGGAAGCCAGGTTATGTGAAGTACGAAGCAGAACGATAGCACCTCTGTGCTGTTACTGTTGTTGGATTGAGAGACAGGCCTACCTGAAGTCAGTTTGTTCTTACTACAGGGAGCAGTGGCAGCATGAAACTTTATTAACTTTTTGCTCCTTTGTCCTGGAACAAGAAGTGAAGAGAATATTGGGTTTGTTCTCATGGTTTTGCTTAAAAATGCATTCTTATCTCTGTGAAATGGTGGTTACCTGATGCTCCCACACTGCTGCACTCTTAATCTTCCAGGGCTACAACTAAGCAGTCAGATCAAAGGGTGCCTTGTGACATCATCTGCTGACAAACATGTGAAAATTTGGGATATCCTGGGAGACAGACCAAGTTTAATCCACTCCAGGGATATGAAAATGGTAGAGTAATCTTCGTTTCTTGATTCCAAGAAGGTTTATATATAAACTATGTCTATGTATTCTTTTTTGTCTAGCTTGAATCTTGTTTTACCCAACATAACATCTTTTAGGGAAAAAAAATTACCACATCTGTGTATTCTGGGTAAATCATTCTCATTTTACAGCGCAATGTTCAATTCAGCATGTAATTGGCAGACTGCTTTAAAGCCTCGGACCTGAATACCAGCTACAATGTTCTGAGTAGAACTGTAGGTGCTCCAGCGTGTATCTGTCAGGTTCAAAACAAAGATGTGATTTTCTGTTTGTAGTTATCAGCTCTTGACATTGATTTTGTGTCTTTACAAAATAAATTTCAGGAAACTTAGAGAGCTTACATCTGTTAAAACTTGCTTGGTGAATGACAAATTCATTTTAGTTTTTTTTTTTAAAGTCCTCTTCTTTCTTCCTCCCTCCCAGGGTGTTCTGTTCTGTGCAGCTTGCTGTCCTGACTTCCCGTTTGTTTTTGCCTTTGGAGGAGAGCGAGAAGGGCTGCGTGTTTGGGATATAAGCAAGATTTCTGCAGGTAGCATTCTCATTTCTTTGAATCTTATGGTTCTCCCCTTGTCCCCAGGGTGTATTTGTATATTCAGTAATGTATTGTGGCTCTGAGAGAAACTGTAGGTTAATATTTTTTTAATACCCCAAGACTGCATGTGTCTGGGGTATTAGAAAACTACATTTTCAGCTTCAAAAAATATGTGGTTTTTTCTAACTTGGAGAACCGTGTTTGCCACATGATTTATTTTCTTATAGCTGAAGTGTAATACCTGATTTCTTACACTGCCTATATTTTACTTTTTTATTAATGTTCCTGGTGTAATCAAGTCACATTCTTGAGTACTTGTGGGAATAAAAGTGAGGACTGGTTTTGATCAGTTATTGTAGCTACATCTAACTAAATGGCATGAATTTTTGGAGTAGGCTTTTAAGAGCTTTGTGGAAAACACAGAGACTAAAACCAGAAATAAATTATTTAAACTTAGTGGTTTGTTCTACAAAACACATCCATTTCACAGTACTTAGGTACAGGAATTATGCACAGGGAAACCTCTAGAGATTCTCACAGGGAGAAATAACAGGACTTGTAATTGAAGTATCCCATGCAGGAGATTGTTCTGACATGTAAGCTTCAACTCCCTACTCGGGGTAAGGGGGAACGCTTTGAACCTGCACCAGGTTAGGATTTTCATTGCATTCCATGATGCTCACCATGCTATACCTGCTGTACTTCTCGTGTCTCTGGGGGAGTAACAATCCCCTATCTGTGTTGCAGTGAATGAAGTTTTTGGAAACAGAGAGAGACATGTTCTGGCTAGTGCCAACTCTGTGGCTTCCAGCTCCATGGCCGGCAGTAGCAGCAACGATTCGGAGACAGCAATGGAATCATGATGGATCAAACATCCCAAAATCAAAGTAATTAATGGGACTATGACTAATGTGTATTCTACAAATCCCCTTGTTTGGTGAGAGCTCATAGAAGTTACTTGAGTATCTTGCAGTCTGCAGGCTTCTTCCTCTCAGACAAAGAAGCATGGTGATGTGGTTAAGCTCCAAGTCAGCAGTTGTTAAGTTCCTGCCTCTATTACCAGCTTTGAAAGATTAAATCACTTGCTTTTGTCTGAGATTATGATCCCTGAAACAGGGGTTACTATATGTAAAGTTGATATATACAATTAAATGGTCACTAGAAAAGCATCCTGCTGCTACCAGAAGTTCATTGAATACTGCAGAGAAGGTAAAGATCTTCTAAAGGCATAAGGAAAAATACTTCAGACAACAGTTGTGTAATAAATAAACAAAAGATTAATGAAATAAGTGTAAATAGATAAATTATCCTTAATTTAAGGCTAGATTTACAGATTTTTAATAACAGATTTTAGAAGTTCTTCTATGTAACTTTTTAAAGTCTTTAGAGTATTTCCTGGGCAGTAAGTTGGAGTCCCTCAGTAGAATCTTGAAATGTGTTTGTAACACCTCAGATCACCAATATCTAACCAGAAACAGCCCAGCTGTAAACCATCACGATCAAGGGTTTCTTTTCCCAGGTTCCACAGCACCTGAAATCTTGCCTGTGTATTGGGTTTTTCTTCAAGCTCCAAATGTAATACATGTATCTAAAGAGAATTTGAACTGAAATAAGGAGCTACTACTCAGAAGAGGATGAGAGGCTGTCAGGACACAAAGTAAGGGTAGGGATCTCAGCTGGTCACCGTCACTGGTGAAAGCTGTCCATCTTAGGTACTCATGTTCTTAACTCTTCCCAGGCATTTCTGCCTGAAACCTGAAGTTTATCAGTCTAACTGACTTAAAATACTTCATTTACAGCACCAGGAACCTAGTCAAGGAATGTGACTCAGAAACATTTCCTCACATTTAAAATGAACTCCCAAGTGCCTTACTCCAGGACAGAAGTTAAATGATAGTCTTATCCTCCTGTGAAATGCTTCCCTCTCCACATACTGGAAGGTGTGTACTGAAGTGCTGCTGTTGCAAAAATGCCCTGGGTATCAAAGCAACTGTGTCAAAAGCAAAGCAAAGTGTTGGTGCGTGTAGTTGACAAGATCTTACCACTGCTTCCCCCCCAGGTCATTGTAACTCATTCTGGTGAAGTAAAGCAGATAAATTGTATGAGTACAAACTGCAGATGGGGAAAACGCATAGGTTTCTTTCCCATTCCTTGAAGTGGATGTTTCTAAATCCAATTCCGCTGTTTCTAGTCTGGGGACAGGTGTTTAACATGGCTCCACAGGAACCAAGAATATTCTGGATGTGTTGGTATGCCTGCCTCAATCCTTTCTCTGTCAAGCAATAGTGAAGAATGTGTGGACGACAAATGAACAACTGCTTTTGTGAAGCTTAAGAAGGTGAAAGCACCAGAACCATCTCTGTTCAAGTGCTCTCCACTGAAAAGCTTGAAGTTTTTCAGAGCTTTCATTTGAAATAAATGCTTCATGTTAAGCTCTCTGAGGGTAGCAATTTCTGTTACCTACTCCCTCTGGTATTAACTGGCAGTGTAGCTCTAGTGCTTGCTTTCTGTTCTAGGAAGAAACTGTATTACTGCAAGCAACACAGCTCTTCCTTGACTACACAAAATCCTTCAACCCGTCTTCCTGGAGCTTTTTAATCACATACTGATCTCAGAGAGCAAGCATTACGCATTTTCAGGTTTGAAGAAACCAGAGAGGTCTCTGAGAAAATAGAGTGTACAGGGAGAGGTACAGCTGAACTTAGGCCACTGAGGGCAAAAAAATGGAGCCTCTTTCACAAAGGAACCTCCAACTACCTTGTCAGAGACCAGAACTCAGCTTACAGTTCTTTTGCAGTGTAGCCAGAGGAGCCACACAGCAACTCTACAAGGTTTAAAGAGCAGGTCTTAGCTGTGCCTGTTCACAGAGGTGCTCCTACCCCTACCTTGTCCCAGGAAGGCTTGGGAGAGGCAGGTGATGAAAAGTGGTGTTATTTCTTTTAGCATAATTTTTTCAGAATGTGTCAATATTAAAAAAGAAGACCATTAGAAAAGAGCCACATTTTTAATTTTTCAAAAGAAAACTGAATGAAATACATCTTCATTCCATAAATAATATTAGCAGCAAACCCTCCCATCATTCCAGGTGGTAAAAGGTTTACAGCACAACAAGTAATATATACTGTAAACACTGCGCATCTGTAAGCCTCTTCCTTACTGCGTCTATACAGTCTTTACCTCTTCACCTGCTTAAATGGGCTAGTGAACTAGAGTGAGAAGAGGCAAAAACTGTTCTCCAAAAGCCAATGTCTGATGTGCTGTAGTGGGGTAATTGCTTTGTCTGCAAATGCTGATTTCACTGGCTTTAAAAAAAAATAAACACCTTTTTTTTGTCCTAAAAAGAAGGAAACCTGAGCATTGACAAGTCTTTGCTTTGAGCCAAACCACATCCTTCAGTTAAAAAGTATTAAAAGCATAATACATCAGCTGCCACCACCACTTTGTTTTTCCTATTGATATGGCTTTGGCAGTTATGGACAGTTGGCTTACAGGTCCCTGCAATTGCTTAACTACATTTCTGGTTTGTGGCTCTTTATTCAAAGGGCTATGCAAGGTGTGTCACATATCCTGGCACTGGACGGATTAATCTGAGCAATTTGGAAAATAAGTATGCACAGTATGTGTGAAAAAATATCCTTGCCTCACATTTCCTTCTTAGCAAATCTTCACTTAAACGTGCATGATCCATTCTCATTCAGTGTTTTGGCTACAGAGTTTACTAAGCGGTGGTAGTGTGGAGACCAAAACAGAAGGAAAACTCCTCATTTGACATATATGCTGTTGACTGGGCAAACAAGGAAGAGGGTTTTTTTCCTTCTCCAGTCTTAACATCCAAGAAAATTTCCCTCTCTCTTCTCATTTGTGTCCAGAGAGGGCATCACCTGTTGAATAAACTCCATTGTTAATCCTACAGTCTTCAGTTCTCATAGAGTCTATTAATTCCTCCTCTGAATCTTCCTCCTCTTCCTCCTCTGGGGCTGACAGGCTGGATGTGGGGCCTTTACATATTTTTAAGTGGCGAGTGAGGTGATATTTGGTTAGATAAGCCTTGGAGCATTTTTCACAGACATAGTCTCTCTTTCCTTCATGTGAATTGAGATGCTTCTTCAGGTGATTTGTCCTCAGAAACAGCTTGTCACACTTGGGGCACTTGATCTGCCGTTCTCTGCAAGACATGAGAAAGTTACAGTTTGCTCCTGCCACAAGGCAGCTGGTACTGTATTAAACAGTGGCAAGATGGTGACAGAAAGAGTGAAAGGGTCAGTCTTACTCCTAAATCTTACTTTCAATATACTTGAAGGAGAAACAGACCAGATATAACAGCACTACTGCCGTATAAAGTGTAAATATTGCTCAGTTCTCTCTCACACAGTAGGTACCACAGCCTGTTCTGTCTGTCCCCTGCCCCAGCAGCATCAACAGGAGTCACGCTTTTTGGATTAACTGTTAGCTTGCAACTGTTTTTCTTTCCTGATGATAAATTAAAGAAGAAAGAATTCTACAAGGATTTTGTTTATTTTTTTCAGTAAGACCAAACTCTGGATAAGCTCCATGTTTTGGCAAGGGCAGAGATGTTGCCAAAGGGGAAAAAAAAAAAGCCTCCTTCCCAGCCTGCAGAAATGAGGGGAAAACAAACAAACCCAAACCCAACACAAAACAACAAACCAAAGCTGCTGTTAACCCTCAGTCTGTAAGACTGCAACAGTCAAATTCTGTAGATGACTGTGCAAAAAACCTCCCAGCTCCTAGCTCTGGCCGTAAAAACAAGCAGCAAAGCAAGTCTGTCTGTCTGCCTCTCTCTTGCTCGTGCTCGCTGCACTATGCTGTCTCCTAGGCAGCATGACAGAAGCGGCAATCGATTCAAGTGAGTACAAGAACCAGATTCTGAAAATGAAATAAGCAGAGGGACTAGCTTTAGGCAAGCAGCCTTGAAGGGAGGACCTTGGAGTGGGAGTAACTAAACAGAATGGAGAGATTCCCACAGCAAAAGGAAAGATCTGGCCTGGCGGAGAGATGAGGGGCTGGGAGAGACCTGTAGCTAACTGGAGGAGGACATGGGGGTGGATGGGGATCTGCCCTCCCCCTGGGCATCTCCCTGCAGGAGACCAAGTGCATGAATGAGATCTGGGGGAAGATAGCTGGAAACAGCTGCACCCCACCCCCTGGTGCAAACAGAGTGGGAGACTTCACTAACAAGCTACTAGGTAAGGAGAGCATTGAGGAGTTGTGGTCCTGTTGGGATGTGGAAACAGTTCTCAGCAGAGAGCTAAATGTAAATCAACTAACCCCCTCTCCAAAATGATGAATGCTCCACAGTGCCATTCAGAAGATAAGGTGCATGCCTGCAATTTACTGTGTCATTGAATACTGCAAACACTAGACTAGGACAACTTCAGGCAGTAACAAGGATTTTGTCCAGACAGACTTCTCTGTCACTTTAGAGGATGAACCTATACTCCTTAGGCCAAACTATTTGCAAAGTGGAGATTCTCTCCCAGGCTGTTCAGTTCATTATTTATTGCGCTGGCCAGTCCAACACATCTTGTGAGATCACTTACTGCGTGTGAGTGAGTACATGCTGCTTGAGGTCCTGCCTCCGCATGAATAGCTTTTCACAGTAATCGCACTTCAGATTCTTCTCCCCCGTGTGGATGACCATGTGCGATTCCAGGTGAGCCTTCTGGGTGAATGATTTGTCACAGAGGGTACAGCGATAATTCTTCTGACCTAGGATTACATATGTACACTCACAAATTGACAGTCAGTGTCCCAAGAAATACAGTAAGCCAACCGGCCTGACTACTTAGAAAAATAAAATAATTGTACCCTGAAGAAAGGCAGATTCTTTGTGAACAGGACCTGTTTCCTCCTGCAGCTCCTTCAGACTCAGCATAAAGGCCTACCTAGTTACAGTCTAGATTTAGCTATGCAAAAAATAGGCATCTGACTTCATAATTCCCAAAGCTTTTTATCCCCTACCCCATGCCCCTAAGCCAAAAAAACTCCACTTTGTGCTACTGTTCCAAACCACTAAGCCCTTCATGTGATGTACAGTTCTGCACTTTGTCCTTCTGAACACCATTGATTCCTCTTCCTCCAGCGCTTGCAGTCAGTCAGCGTCTCCTGTAAGACAGACTTTCTATTTCTTGTCTACACCAACTGTGCCTCCCTGTTCTGCATATCAAAACAACACAAGTAGACTTGTAGATTTTCCACCAAAGAGATTCAGACAAACACTTAACAAGACCAGGCTGATCCAAGATGAATTCTTGAGTAAAAATATGGTAGCATCCTTTTTAACAGTAGCAATGGTAGCCATCTAGTTACCGTATATTATTAGTTCATCCCCATCTCCGCTAATTTCCCACAGGAACTGTATCTGATGCCTTACTGGAGCCCAACTACATTTGATGCGCTACATTGCTTTTGTCTAGAAAAACAGTTTCTCTTCTCTAACAAACACACAGGTACAAACCTCACTGTCTCTTTGGTAACTTGTATTGTTTTATCCCATTTTCCCACATATCTGTAGTTCTTGCATTATTCTTTGCCAGAAATAGTTCAAAACCTCTGCAGAACACTGAATTCAGACTAAGTTTGAATACCACTTGAATCCATATCCCACTGAGTATTCTGCGGTTGTGTATACCACATTTGTACTCAAGCAGTTTAATAAAACTCACTACCAAGCCTACAGCTTCTTATGCTTCACTCAACTGCACTGAACTCCCAATTTTAGTCCCCTTCCAGCTTTGTGATTTGTATTCCTTGGTTCCCAACAGCTATTTCAACCTTCCTGAAAAAAAACCAAACAAAAAAAACAACAACAAAAAAAACCCAACCCAAAATGCAAAAATATACACTGTCTTCCTGGACTGGACTTGACCTTCACCCTCTCTCCTGTCCTCACTCTCTGTTAAATCCATGGCTTTTCTTACTCCCTCTCTTCTTACACAGCTGAAAAATCTTTCATTATTTTGTTTTCCTCTGTTAGCTCTCATTCACTGATGTTCAGGCAATTCTTCCTTTATCTCCAAAACCTCTAGTGATAGCCAAATGCCCACAGAAGTCATAGCATGTTCAGACTTAAGTTTGGATAAGTGACAGAGTTGAGCCTTATCCACATCAGTCTGACCCCACAGTCACCAATTTCAGTCTTGTGCCATTTGCTTAAGATGAAAAACTATTCAAGTAAGAAAGAGGGGAAAGATCTCAGCCATGTATTTAAGTGGACAACTGTCCACATTACAAGCTCTCACATCGAGTTGGCTTTTTCTCAAGAGCAGAAGAAAACCCTTGTTTTATCATAGCTGCCAGCACTGATCTGCTGGGTTTCTGTCTCCCAGACAAAGATTGACACTTCTTCCCAACTGTAACCAACTTCAACTCATCAAATGCTCTTTTAGTCACAGCACAATCAGTCAGAACACAGGTCTACATACTGTTCTATAAGCACCCGCACCACTGAACCCAGCGCAGTCCTATCTCATGCCAACCAGCGCTCTTTCAGGCAGTGCCCAGGCATTAGTTGAGGTCAGCACAGTGATCTCACTTGAACCGGAGATCATTCCTATAGACAGTCGGGATGCTGCCATTCTTAGAAAGGCAGGTCGAGGGAAGTGATCTTACCCCTTTACTTCGCTCTGGTGAGACCCCACCTGGAGTACTGCATCCAGTTCTGGGGTCCGCAGAACAAGAAAAGAACAAGAAAGACATGGACCTGTTGGAGTGGGTCCAGAGGTAGGCCATGAAAACAATCAGAGGGCTGGAGTGCTTCTCCTGTGAGGACAGGCTGAGAGAGTTGGGATTGTTCAGCCTGGAGAAGAGAAGGCTCCAGGGGGACCTTACTGCAGCCTTTTAATACTTAAAGGGGGCTTATAAGAAAGATGGGAGACTGTTTACCAAGGCCTGCAGTGACAGGACAAGGGGCAATGGTTTTAAAATGAAAGAGGGTAGATTTAAACTGGACATAAAGAATTTTTTTTTTTTTACCAGGGTGGTGAGACACAGGAACAGGTTGCCAGAGAAGTGGTGATGCCCCACCACTGGAAGTGTTCAAGGTCAGGTTGGATGGGCCTTTGAGTGACCTGATTTAGTGAAATATGTCCTCGCCTACAGCAGGGGGGGTGGAATAGATGACTTTTAAAGGTCCCTTCCAACCCAAAACATTCTGTGTTTCTAAGAGCTTAGATTTACGGACACAAGCTATGTCCTGCCAACCACCCAAGGGATCAGAGAGAACAGGTCCTGCCCCATTCTTAGGACAGGCATCTCTGTATAATAAAGTCCCCAACCCTTACCTGTGTGTATCTTGAGGTGTGTCCGTAAGTTGCTGGGATCACTGAAAGCTTTGCTACAGAAATTGCACTTGTGCGGCTTCATGCCCATGTGCCCCATGAAGTGGACGTGGAGCTTGGAAGGGGAGATGAAAGCCTGGGGACACATGGAGCATTTCCACTTCCTTTCCTTGCCGTGGCCTGGCCCATGGCTGCTGCTGTGCCCCTGGCTGGGGAGGTGGCTGTGAATATGGCTGCTCAAGTGGGCCTTGAAGTCCGCATAGGAAACGCATTCCTTTCCACAGTGGCAGATGTGCACATCCGGATGTTCAGGGACACCTTTGGGGACAAAAGCATCACTTTTAATGAGGCACAGCAAGGCCTTACAGAGCATGAGCGTGATTGATGTTAACACTCTGTCTGTGGCAGCAAAGCCAGCTGCAGGCATTTTCAGCCCAGCTCCTTTCAGCTCCGGTGCTTACTTTTTAGCTCTTCTAGGTAGGCTATTTCAAATGTTTTGGGGGGCACAAACTTTGGAATGGTTTTGAGCATCGCTCCATCAAACAGATTATCACAGCCAAAGGTGAGGGAGTGTAGGAACATCTTCAGCTAGCAAAACTCCCTTAGCACTAGATGGATGACCAGAAGAAAAACAATCCATTTCTTTAAAACGGCAATCTTTTACTTCTGATCAGTAGAAATAGATAGTGAAATGTTTATTTTAAATGATGGTACTCCTGTAGTCATGAAAGGTAAAAGGAAACTATGGCATGCACCACTAGGAACTGAGAAGGAACATAATGCACTGCCCAAGTCACAGCACCCAGAGATGGCACTAAAAGGAAATTCAAGCTGAGCGCTCTCTGTGAAACCAATGACAATGAGCACTTACTTACCAAGCTGTTGTGCATAGTCCCGACTGTAATAGAAGAGAAGCTCATGTTCAGGTGGGATGTCCCGAGAGGTGCAAAAGTAAATTTTTCCATCATGGGGATAAGCTACCAGGTTCTGCTCTTCCTGGTTCCTATAGCAATAATGAGAGTTATGAAAAAAAACCCTCCAGAAATAATGACTTTTTGAGAGATTTTAAAAAAAAAGGAAACTCCTATAAATAAGTAATGAGGGAACTGCAATGCTTGTCAGCACATTATAAAAAAAACCATGTCTGTCACTTCTGCCCTTCTTTATTAAAGGAAAGGAAAGCTAGACCTTGAGAGCAAATCTGCTCTACCACGAGACATTTTTCACACCACTGCAATATCTTGCTGAGAAAATTACTACTAGACACTGGAGTGGGCTGAGAGAGGAGAGTTTATGATCTCTTAAGAAACTACAAAAATATATATATTTCTCATATTAACCCCTTAAGAACACAAGGGAGATATAAATATCAGTAAAGTATGAAAGCAAAATTATCTTCAAAAATAACTCTTGAAAAACATTTCCAAGATGTGGTAATTCATCTTCTGAAGCTGTATCTTGCATATGTTTGTTCCCAGTACCTGAAACCAGCAAAAGCTCTTCCCCACTGCAGTGGGAGATCCATCACTAACTTCTTAACTCCTGCATATGGGAGCAATGAAACAAATTGCAGGGGAAACCTACTTTGTGCCACAGAGCAATAGGAGAGGTTCACCCTTCTCAGTGAACCACGTATGGAGCAATACTGAAGCCAGTCTGGATAGTTTTCATCACAGGCTCCAGAAAGACTGAAAAGGACAGCCCTTGGGAGCTGTAAGAGCTTGGAATTTGGCCAAAAGAACTCAGAGACACTTTGCTAATAAAGTATTAAAATAAAAAAGACAATCAATGTCATCTTCACAGATATATCCAAAAGGAATGGGACAGAGGGAAGGCAATAACAAGCTAATACACAGTAAGCTAATACAAAAAGAACCTGATTTAAAGCTTTAGAACAAGGGAAACAAATATGTTATGTGGGCAGGTTTGGGGCTCTTTTACTACAGCATGCATACTGGTTCCCCCCTAACATTCTCCACTGCGTGCTCTGCTTCATTCTCCCCACCAGTCCAAGATGCCTAGATAACCACTGAAGGTCCCTGGATCCTGAGCTCATTACCCACCTGGGCAGTCAATGCAGCACTGCACATTCTCCTGCACAGCCTGCTATGAGCCTGCAGCTCAGGCTCCAGGCTACTTACTAGCACAATACAGGTGGCTCTCACCTGGCTTTGCGTACAAACATCATCCAGTTACATTCATTTTCATCAGTTGTAATGATGCAGAACTCCAGGACACCATTGTGATAGATCTGCCAGGAAAAACAAATGCAATCTTAGGACAAAACACAGCAACAAATGCAGTGAAAGCCAGCTTCTCTCTTTAGGAGAGAATGTGTTTACCTACAACAAGCCAGGAGGTCTCCATTGCCATTGCCAACACCACAGCCCTGTTCTTACTCTTTACTTTCCCCTTCACACAGGAATTTTGACCTCTCTGCTACCCAGGAGGCTCGAAAAACTATGAGCATCTTTCCCACACAGAACCTTTAGCTCCCAGCAGAAATGCATTTAGCTGCTTTTCTTACAAGCCAAGTCTTGTGAATAATAATATCTGGGCAAACAGTACATGTTTTATATATATAGATCAATTTTACATTCTCAATATGAGGTGAAAAAGAAAGCTTTAAAGCAACTTTCCTACAACAAATCATTCATCAGTTGGGGGAATTTTCAATAAACAATGATACAAAACAAACAAACAAGTGCTGCCTCCTAATTCATCTACAATCTCTGCTGCACCTCTGCACAAATACTGGAAACTACACATAACCCTTTAAAATACAAGGCATTAAAGCAGTTTGTTGTACTTTAGGATTGATTACCAGCATATTGCATTGTATACAGCTCTGCTATGCTGATACTAAGTATTAAACAAACTGCATTAATTTTGATTTTTGGCAAGGATGATAATGATAAAGCTGCTGTGTCATGTGGTGACTTTCACCAGATAAAGGCATGACTGCAGACTGTGAGCCGTAACATCCACCGACCTTCCAGATGTGACTAGCTGCTTTGTCTGTCCAGTCAGCTACCTCCAGAGAATGGCTCTGATGCCCAATCAAAGGTCCAAAACAAGTCCTTACAGGAATGGTTTCTCGTGTCCACACACCTATCAGTAGAAGATGAAATCTGCAGAAATCAATTATTCAAACAACTAATCATGCATAACACAGAGGTGGGAGGTTTATGAGATAATGCTCCAGGGATAATATCTAGGCATAAGATCATCAAAGCTTCTACTTCACATGTAAAACACACCTAAGCCAGAGACAAGAACCACCACCACCACATGACACTATTGGGAGCCGCTTTGTTGTAGTTACAAATATTTATTTTGTTTGTCAAAAGCAAGTAATTTACTTTTCAGTAAGCTATAAAACTAAGATCCTAGCCACTTGTACCAATTAAAGTTTTCATGGCACTTTCTGCAGAAGCAGAAAATACTAGTTTCAGTAACTACATTTCGCCTACCTAATCCCCAGGAATTTCCAGAATTGTTGCTGGGCATTGTTAAGCAGCTTCTGCATTTCTCCCCAGAGGCAGCTGTATTTCTGTCATGGGCAGAGGGAATCCTGCGTGTATATTATTTATTATTAAACATTTATATATATATAGGTCTACATGAATACACTGAATAGCTTTTAGGATAAACTGCAAACTAGTGCAGCTCGAAAAGATGTAATCTACTCTCAACAAGCAGCACCACTAAGCAAGCCAATAATCACATTCTTCTCTAGCCTTCAGATCCTTAGGGTATTGCACTGTACTCTTCGATTTCCAGGTGACAATGGCGTGAAATACAGTAACAAGGTCCAGATCCAATGACAAGGTCACAGTCTACATGCCAAATGTAAATGAGGGGGGGGGAAAAAAAGAGGCACTCATGATCAATACTCCAATGAGACCATCTAGAAGACCCACAGGTAGCAAACCAAGCTAATGAACAAGCGATAGAAATCTCCACTATTTCTAATAGTTATCGTCTCCCAAACTGCAATTTCTGTAATGTTTTCTTATCAAAGCTGTGCCTGGGCTGTTTAACACACGATAAAAATAAACACCATACCTTGCTTGTGCTTGACCTTATGAAGTGTTTCAGTAATGCTCTGTGGCAGCACCCCAAGAGCCTAGCTGAAGTCTAAGCAGTAACCAGACAACAAGAAGCTCTTGTACAAGGAAAGTCAGGGTGATTACCGAAGAGGGAACCATCTCTCTATTGCAGTGCTTCTTTCCCACAATAAAATCCCTACAGTTTGGGATTTCAGGCAGCGAGTGTATTTTAAACTGCTGCATAGAAATATACAGTAGTCCGAATCTTACCCGCTTCAGCTCCCATGATAGACTGACGGAGGACAAGTTGCTTAGGGAGAGAAAGCCTGGCTCGGCTCTCTATCGGGGTGTCAGGGACAAAGGTGACAGGCCCGTGATCTGGGCAGTCCGATGGATATGCCTTGTCACACAGTGTGCACCCTGCAGAGAAGGGAAGAGACAACAGGGATTAAAAAGATGCAACAGCCCCCCACAGTGCAATCAGCTCCCTACCAATATGCTTTGGCTCAGCTCCTGCCAAAGGCTGCTTCTATCCGGTTTAATGCATCTGCTTTACTAACTTCTGCTGAGAAGAATATAAACCATATTATTACAGTCAGATGGACACCAATGTACATGTCACTGTTCCTATCCAATTCAGACCAAACATGAGAATTTCCACCTGCCTTCATGAAGGTAAACTAATTGTCTAGACTCTAGACTATCCCTGTGTGGGCAATCTAGCACTTGGACAGAGTCCACTCTTCATCAAAACTACTGCAAAATGGATGGTAGTCTCCCCAGAGCTGCCAGTAATGCTGAAGATAGAAGAGCCATTTTCTCTCTTATCACAAGTGAAATTACCTTTATTGGCAAAAAAATCCAAGCCATACCAAACCAAAAACTTTCTAACCAGTTGTGGTTTTGGAATTAACCAGGAACGCAGAAGTTCTCTTGCACGTTGAACCTCAACGATATCCATGCAAAGGGACAGTAAGGTCTTCTTGCTAAAATTTTTCTATTTTGAACTCACAAGTCCACTTATCTCCATTTAAATTCAGATGATGTGCAAACTGTCACAGCAGCAAAAACCTGACCCTCACTGCTGCTTTTGAAGGACCCACTGCAATAAACTCATACAGTACACCTCTATGGGATGCCACTGAATGGAACAAAAACAAAAGCCCAAGAAGAATTAGTAGCTTCACTTTCCTAATCTGTCATTCAGCATAAGTACTGCTGAAAAATAAACCACTGAAAGTCTTCAGTCTAGTAAACTTGGGGAAAAGTAGAGCATAAAATGCTCTCATCTAGAAAAAGTATGTCATTTTATTTTCTATTAATGGAGCAACCAACACTTAACTCAGCAACCACCCTCCCGATAAATCATTGTTCTTCTAAAGAAAGATGCTCAGCTAATTAAGCAGGATCTCCACAAAGACCTTCTTTGGCCTCTTGATGGCCCAACTCCAGTATAAAAGACCTACTGCAGGCCTCCTTTCAGCAGGCATAAACAGCAGCTCCATTACTGCTTGTTTAAAGAGACTTCTGGGATACTCCCTTCATACCTCAGGGTATCAGAATCTGACCCCATACAAAGTACAGTTTAAGCAACTACACAATTACAGACAGGAAAGTACTCAGAAAATTATTATTAGGTAGAGCCTATATAAGCACTGCTTCATGAGTACAGATGACATGTACGAGTACAGCAATGACAACAACCAGATCTGAGTAATGAGAAACACTATTTAGAACAGTTGATTTTAAGCATTGCCTAGCACACGCTTCTAGAGGTCTGTGGACTAACCCTGAAGAGAGGCAAAGAGGAAGAAAAGCAAGTTCTAGGCATGTGACACTTCCACTTGGAAAGGTTTAGGGATTCATACATTTTTAAGAAGTTGAAAAAAAAAAAATCATGCATTCTACAGGAAGTGAAATACACAATTTCCTTTCCATTTCTGTCCTTGCCAAATAATGAAAAAAAAAATCACAATGATTACTTCTTTGATTTGGGTACCCAGAACTGCAAGCAAAGATGACCAAAAAAAGGGGTATTTAAAAGTCTCACAAACATTTAGCAACATGTAAAGGGCACTTTTTTCTTCCATCTTAGGAACAGTGTAAAAGGTTTACTGAAAAAGGTCCTGACTCCTGCCTTCTCAGTGAGGAAAAACCACCAAGAGGCCCTAAAACAGATCCCCCTCCCTGCTGTCACCTGTCTGGGCATAAATTCATGTTTTATTCAGGAGAAGTTTAAAAACAACAACAAAAAGTTAAAATTTAAACCTTCTCAAGTCAAAGATCTATTTTGGAAATAACATAAAAGCACTAGGCAAGCAATAGCTGTTATCCTACCAATGAAGGGCATCAGCTGGGAAAAAGCTTAGGACTATTTTAAGCATAGTGACAATAAGCTGGCACATCACATCTCACTTGGGTGAATAAGAGAAGTGATTTCACCTCAAGCATGTTGGATATCATAGTATTTAGATCATTATCTGTTCAACATGCAACAGATGCTTGTAAGAACTTCTGAGTGCATCAGCTGTAAACCTCTTCTAGGAGTTATTAAATTCATCATAGTTCTACACCAACTAATTTTAAGTTTATATTTTATCCCCCAGAATAAAAGTTTTTATTAAAATGTCTGACTAGACACTTTGCACTAAACTGCACCTCTCCCATTGCTATCCAAGACACTATTTCTTTTAATTTCTTAAAAAATGTTCCGCAGTCAAAGACTGTCATAATCGTCTGGCAGTTGTAGGGCCAGACTGCATGCGAGAGCAGCACTCAGCAATGCTACCACAACTAATAAAACTGAATATAAATGCTGGCCTTACTCTTCAGTGGCAGGAAGCCAGACATGCTGCGGGTTGAAGTTCAAATCTCTGTACCAACAAACAAGAACTTCACAGTTCTCAAACACCCCTCCTTGAATGATGACAGGATTGAGAACGTGCAATGTCCAGTGCTCCTCTCCTCCTACAAGATCAACTAACCTCTGGACTGAAGTCCTTTGATGAGAATAATTAGAAATACTAAAAACTTCCCTCCTTCTCTGGTCTTTTTTCCAGCAGATTCAGTTAAGAACAACATTTTCATTATGACTGTTTATGGTTTAATAAAAATGTTGCAAAATCACATGTCATACTCAACAATTATACCCACTTGATTAAATGTATGGCTTGTGGTGGTGTTTGTTGTTTTTTTGTTAACAGAGCAAGAATTATTTATGATGTGACTTTAAAAAACGGAAGTCTCATTGCAAAGGATAATACCAGCATATCCACAAAAGGCAACAGGTTCATAAAGAACTCAGCTTCCAGCCTCAAGGTAACATGGGAGATTGATACAAAGAGAACGACACTAAAACATCATATTATGTCTACTTCCAGCTAGCATCGTTTCAGCCAGGTTAATCTACCAATGCAGATGTTCCAGCTTTCATGGACTTGTTAAATAAGTTTCTTTCATCAGAAATCTGTAAGACTAGCAACAAGAGTCCTGTCATCCCACCAGACAGCAGCTACATAGCAAACCCCATGCCAAGAAAGCAGGAAATGCCCACTCACATATGGTAAACAAGGTTGCCATATTCTCCTTGTTCGAATTGGAGTCTTCCATTTGCAGAGAGGATGGTACGAAGGCAAGATTGTCTGCAGACACATCCACGTGACTTGGCCCCATGGCTACTTCCTGATTTATGGAAGACACTGCCACTGGCTCGAGGCTGAGGCCCACTTCATGCAAGGCTACCGAGTCCAGGGAAGCTAGGTTGTGTGAGGTAGGGAGCGCCACACTCACAGAGTTGGTGCTCATGGCCACAGTATGAATGGAGTCATTTAGTGTGCTCTCCGATATTCCTGTTACCCGCCCACCGATGTGGTCGGGCTCCATGACGACAGGGAGTTCCAAAGTGCTACTGTGAATGGGAATGACACCGCCGTGTCCCACAGCGTCCGATGCCAGGTTACTCCCCACTGTGTCTACAGCTAAAGGTTCGTGGCTCTGGGAGCCATTTGGGATCTGTGAATGATCCCCAGCTACACCATCCATTGTAAGCTCCTCTGTCATCCCATCAGTAGAGATGGGGCTGGTTACCCTCGAAACGCTCTCCATAGTGATTGTAGTATCCAGCGCTACCTCATGGCTGTCACTGGGATGCAGATTTGGAGCACCATGCGTGTTCACTGTGCGAGAGTCCATGGAGACAATCCCTGGTTCCAGCCCCACGGTTCCAGTGGGCTGGTAGGGATCTAGGGCTGAGGGATTGGTGGAGACTGACAATGCCGGATTGCTATCAACATTTATAGTGTTGGGATGGATGTACTGAGGTGGAGGTCTGTCAGCCAAGTAAGATAAGATACCTGATAGAATGAGAGGGGCAAAGAGAAGAGAGTGAGATGACATCAGTTTTCAAACCTTGAACAAAAGTACTCCATCACTGAAGCACAGTACATTAAGACCTAGATCCCTGAAGACATGTTCTTTACGTTACATCCAATTAAAAACCACTAATTCTAAAACATGGCTCACAAACATATGCCAACCCAAAACTCTTGTTAAAGTATCATTTGACAACAAATACAGAGCTTCCACCCAACACACCAAGTCTCTAGTTATTTGTCAAACTCTAAACAGACAAGTTTCTGGCAGCATCTAACTTAGGCTCCTCAGGACGCAGGCTGAATCAGAAAGAGGTTCTTCACATTTTAGGCGTAATTTTTCATTCTCAAGAAATGGCTCACAGAGGATGAAGGATCGCTAGTGGAATCTAACATTTGGTAATCCCTCATTCATCTTTGCTAGGAGAAGTAGAAAGAGTTCTCCAGGATACATCCTTTTTGCTTCGGTCTTTTAACAGTGACTACTTCCATCCTCTAAATGACACAACTGTCGATCTTGGAGACCATCAACGGCAATTCTGAAGGACTAAGATAAGGTCTCTCCAAGGGGAGTCATCTGCTCTCCTTCCTTAGATGAAAAGTATGTTGTTTCTTCTAAAACAATACCCCAGTTAAATTTAAATCAGAAAATCCAACATCTTTTCTAGTAGTTCTGGAAAGACCCTCAGTGTCAAACAACTTTGAAACTTCAGATACAAAGAAACACTAACCTGTATTTACATACTAACAACTTCTCTTGTTGGACAAAGCCAAAAAAAAATATTTGGAGGAAATACATCAGCACATTCAAGTAAACAGTACTTCTAGCAGAGACAGAGAGAGATTTTGCAGATTCTGCAAGATCTGTGTCAGCATGTCTCTTTTTGGTCTTGAACCCTATAAGCCATTTGTTCTGTACAAGTTTTCCATTTGAACATGTCCATTATTACAACCATGCAAGCATGGATACTCTTTCTGCAGCATAACCCCATTAAAAACAGTTAAGCCAAGAAATGGACAGTTTAATTAAATCAGCTGCATCAAGTCTTTCTGCATGCTATGCTGCCCTGTGGCTTGAACAAGGAGGATCCTTGAAGGCAGTAAGATGACTGACAGAAGAGTCCTATGAAACACCCGGCTAAACATCAAGCAGACTAGAAAGAAAAAAATACATTTCTGCATAAATTATTCCAGCTCAGAAGAACAGCAAATACCTTTAGTGCTCAAATGTACTGTCTCCTCCTCTACTCTTTGCCCACAAAATGGACACACATGTAATGCCGTAGGAAAGGTTACTCCTAAGCAGCTGGCAAGGTCAACAACTAGTCATCAGGTAGCTGATGAGGTCTGGGCTGCTGTATCTCTCTTCCTAACCTAGGCTGAACCAACAACACTCACTGGGTGACCTTGAAGAAGTTTATCTACCTGCTTCCACCCTGTAAATCTTAGCTACAAAACAAAACAAGGACTACATTTAAAGTTCAAATTTCTGCCTCTTCATATATTAACATGTAAAATTCTACATTTATACTCTAAAACACATTCAAGAGAGCAATCTAGACAAAAGTCAGTATGTAAGGCCTTTGGAAACCAACCTTCAACTGAAAAATGAAGAAAACCTATGCCATGGGCTAAAGGGGTGGGAAAGAGCCCAAACTCCTCAGCTGATAGCCTGCTCTTTTTGAGCTTTGAACTACTGTAATCTACCATCACGCACATACTAAGTACTCTGTACTGTACTTTCTGCTACAGCAGAAAAAAAAAAAAAAAAGAAAAAAAAGCAGTTTTCAAACTAAAGCAATTTAAGATAGAAAGCAGGCATCCTTTGCTTTCTGTTAATCTTAAAGACAAAGCAGCAGGAGGAGTGACCAGAGGTTTGGTGTAAGTAGCAAATACCCTGCAATTCTCTTCACATACATACACAGAAACAGAGACCTGAAAATAAAGGTGTATAGATGACACAACAGACTCTAGACAAACTCCAGGAATTTACAACTCTGCACAATAGTCAGTGTTGCCTGCTTCAGAACAGAAACAGGTGTCTCTTAAAACAATTTCTCTCTCTGTTCCCATCCATCAGCACCAGACCACTTACCAGGTAGAATGTGTCTGAAATAGCTGCTCTCCAGGTGAGGGTATGGTGGCGGAGGTAGGGTGTAGTTTCTCTCTGGTATACCACACATCACTCCTCGATCCCCAATACCCATTGGGAGCATCAGAGACAGAGCAGAGGGCAAGGAACTCAAGGAGGGGCCCAAGTTTGGAATTGCAACAGGCAAGCCTGCGAAAGAAAAAGCCCCTTTAAATTCAATGGAACTACTTGAACTTATGAATACACAAGCTAACAAAGAGGTTACTAATTCCTTATGGAAGCAGAGTATGGTACTGTCAAAGTAAGGTGACAGGCTTCAAAGAAAGGATCACAGTTAACACAGCACTGAGAGGTGTGTCTGAATGTGGCTAGATCTTTTTTGGATACACTACATAGGGCCTGCTTCTTTGCAATTGTAATGGACTTTTTTCTGTGTAGTCCCCTGAAAAAAAAAGATCTAGGAAAACAGTTTTGCTTTACAGGTCAAAAATCATTACTTTCACCTGAGTGAAGACAGACATAGATGGAGACAGATTTGCAGCTACAGTTCATATTTCAAAGGATTCTGCTACCGCCCACCCAGCCATAGTGCAAACCACCCCATTAGTACAAAATGAGACTCCCATTAAGGCATAAGCCTGGTAAGCACACATCCGTTTTGTTTTGCCCACATAAGCAATGGTTTATGGTCTGCCCTTTCCCCATTCCACATCACCTCATTACCTGCTAAAGACACGCCTTGCTATCAGAGCAAGCACTGCTACCCAGTTATGAACATTCCCGTGACAGTATAACACAGAGCATGAGCTACAATGCCGTTGCGAGAGCTTTCCCCATTACCTGGTGCTGGTATGGCGTTGTGAGTGGGTGATGCTGCCAATCCCAAGTGACTCCCTGAGACTGGCAGGGCATTGCTCACAGAGGATGAGGTCAGCTGGTCCATCCCCACAGGACTCAAGTTCATTTCATTCATTCTGGGGAGCAGGGAACACAGAGGGCAGGGGAAAAAGAAAGAGAAACAGAAGCAAGAGTATTCCTGATTACTGACTGTACTGTGGTGAGGAAGGGCTGAGCAAACAAAGTCAAAATCAGATATTGACACGTAAAAACTCTGCCTTAGAAAGCTACGCATAAAGCACAACAACTCACACTGCGATCACATAATGATCAATACATATTGATCATATTAGATAGCAATAACTAGGATTAAAAAGACAGTCTAAAAAGACAAAACAGACCATAGCTTTTTCCTCACCATCCAGAAAACAAAGCCTCGTTCCGTGTAGTCAAAGACACTGTGATTAAAGTATTGTGAACACAGATCAATTTGCAAGCCAAATGTCACGATTACTCAGACAATGGCATCTGATTTATATTTCATGACTTCTGGACACAACATTCATGTTCAAAAAACATCAGGGCAGAGGAGAAGGAAAGATCAGGTAAAACTGGTAATGGACGCAAAACCTCTTAATCCACCATCTGTTTAGACCAGGCCAACAGTGACAAGAGTCACCTCTGCAGAACAGCCACTTTACAGAGTTTTAACAGGCTGCCTCAGTCTGGTTCTGCAGACATGGCACATGATCCTATCACATTAAAAACTAGCACCATGGATGATATGTTATTTCAGAGCGATCAACCAGTGGCTCTTCACTGCCGGCACCTCTCAAGCTATTCAAGTGGGAGCACACCACATGAGTGGCTGTAAAACTGCAGAAACCATCGGGCTGCCCAACAACCCAAATCCCTACCTTTGCTCAGGGCACATCCATCCTCTGGGGTCTAAAGCTGCACATACAGCCTGAACCGCTCCACAGTGATGGGGACAGCAAGGAGAGACGTACACCTCCCAACTGTCAACAACTCTGCAAGTGTCTGGCCTTAGCTCTGCCCATCCTGGCACTCCTGCCCACACACTGGCTCTCATCAGTGGTTCATAAGGCCTGAAAGACCGTCTGCCCCCACAGTGGTCACAACCCCAGCAACAGGACCAAACCGCCTTCACGCTGACCCGAGCCTCTCACATGCCCTTTGCAAGCAGCAGGCCCAAGCTTTGCTGTACCGACGGAGACCTGGAGCTTGGATTGGCACTCCGGTAAGAAAGGTACGGCTCACCCTGAATAAAACGGCCAAATACACCCAACTCACGCAAGTTACCCCGACGGTCAGAGCC
>NW_010120277.1:0-785 GCF_000699245.1 Pterocles gutturalis
GCACAGGGTTGTGCAAGGCTCGTGCAAGGCTCATGCAAGGCCTATACGACATCCCAGGGGTGCACAAGCTTGTGCAAGGCTCGTGCAAGGGGCATACGTCGGTGTAAGGGGCGTGCAAGCAGCGTGCAAGGCTCGTGCGAGTGCCGTACGAAATCCCAGAGGGGCACAGGGTTGGGCAAAAGGGGCACACGTTGGTGTAAGGTGTGTGCAAGCAGCGTGCAAGGCTCGTGCAAGGTGTGTACGACATCCCAGAGGTGCACAGGATTGTGCAAGGCTCGTGCAAGGAGCACACGTTGGTGTAAGGGGCGTGCAAGCAGCGTGCAAGGCTCGTGCGAGTCCTGTATGACATCCCAGAGGTGCACAAGCTTGTGTAAGGCTCGTGTGAGACTCGTGGGTGGGCTGTACGACATCCCAGAGGTGCATGGGCTTGTGCAAGGCTCGTGCAAGGGGCACACGTTGGTGTAAGGGGCGTGCAAGCAGCGTGCAAGGCTCGTGCGAGGTCTGTATGATATCCCAGAGGTGCACAGGGTTGTGCAACGCTCGTGCAAGGCCTGTACGACATCCCAGGGGTGCACGGGCTTGTGCAAGGCTCGTGCAAGGGGCACACGTCGGTGTAAGGGATGTGCAAGCAGCATGCAAGGCTCGTGCAAGGTCTGTATGATATCCCAGAGGTGCATGGGCTTGTGCAAGGCTCGTGCAAGGGGCACACGTTGGTGTAAGAGGCGTGCAAGCAGCGTGCAAGGCTTGTGCAAGTCCTGTACGACATCCCAGAGGTGCACAGGGTT
>NW_010120278.1:0-40700 GCF_000699245.1 Pterocles gutturalis
CTGTACCAGCCTGTGTGTGTGAGTCGAGGCGGTGAAGCGCCTTTCTCTTCGGTTTTCCTCAGAAACCGTGTCCTGGGCTGGCCGATCTTCTCCCAAAGGCAAAGCGTTGTCAGTCCGCAGCCGGCATGCACCCAGTTCAATGAGGGTCCCTTCGGTTTTACAGAACCTCTCGGGATGGGATGTACAGCTGGACCTCGAAAAACCAGCGTAAACGAGGCTCTCGGGACCTTTGGCCGGTTTTGCTTGTGGATGGGGAAAAATATAAACTCTTAAAACACTTTTTCCGGTATCCTATGATGATACTGTAAAGCAGGGACAAACCGGGGCATCTTGCGTTGAGTTTCGGTAACTTTAATAGTAGAGCTTTAACTGAGGCATGAGCCCTGGCTTCCCTAGAGAGACCCGCAGCGGGGTTTGCAGGTTTCAATAGGGTGGTTTTGTTACTCCACGAACCTGGGAAGTTTCACAAGAAAACCTGTCAGTCTCGCCCTACTTCTCAGCAGAGCTTTCCCAGGCTGGAGCGAGGTCTGTGTGGGCCAGTGGTCAGGTCTGCTGTTCCTGAAGCTTTGCTGCGTGTACAGCGGGGAATACAGAGCGCCCTGCTGCAGATACAGCGCGTGGGTCCGGGTCCGTGCTGTTGTCAAAATACAGCAGTAGTGCATGCCGTTGAAAGTGTCACTTTTCTTTCCTCTTTGTTTGCCTATGCTTACTTAATATGCAGGGGGAGTCTGATTCTTAGTTACTGGAGGTTTTGTTTACTGAGCAGGTTTCCAGTTTCTCCTACCTGTTTGGATAATTTTTTTTCTTTCGATTGTTCAAGCTGGGTGGAGAAAGATTAGTGGGCCTTTTGCTTGGGTAGGACTTGATGAATGGCAAAAGTTACAGGTCTTGGTGGTTACCTGCACTTAGATGTTTTGTTCCTTTTTGTGCTGGTATGGTGTTGGTGGGAGCTGACTTTGTGGTGGTTTTCCTGTGGCAGAAGCGGTGTTGTGTGAGTGTTTGGGACAGGGAGGCAGGAGCTGCCCTTGGGATGCCTTGGGCTCACTAGTAAGCTGTCTTCTCTTTCCTCCACAGATAAACCAGGGATGTTACCCAGTTTTGTAGGAGGGCTTGAAGCCTGGTTGATAAAAGTCACATTTAAGCCCAAGGTTTTATGGCTGCTACGTTGTCTGGCTGTCTTGTAAAACGGGCTGGGAACATCCCTGTGTGTCTGCAGCGTGGCATTCGTTGTCTAGTGGGTACAAGTCGACACAGCCAACACCCATTAGAGATAAGGTTGCCAAAGAGTTTCAGTTCGTATGTTCCGACTTGCTGTGCAGGTAAATTTCCAGAAACTGAATTAAAGCTTACGGCAAAAGTGAGAGAAGACCTGCCCGCACTTCAGCGTGTTTTGGGATGAGTTTGTGTTGCCATTGGTATTGTGTTCTTTAAACTCGAGCAGAAAGTTTTTAGCTGTCTTGTTCTGTGGTAGTGAAGGATACTCTTGGTCCCCATTTGTTTAGTTCCTGTTTCCTTATTTACAGAAGGGGAAAAAAAAGGGTGAGTTATTGGCACTTCTGCGCTTGAATAGTCTCTGTTGTAGCGAGGCCACTGGGAGTTTAGGGTATGTAGAAAACAGTTTTGTAGGTAATAGAAAACTCATTTCTGACCTGTTTGGGCTGGGCAATGTGTCGTTTTGCCAGAGAAGCTGAGTTGGCTTGTGTGGAGGGGAGGGAAAAAAAAAAATCAAATCACACCCCCTAGCTGACATGTTTGTGTCATGGCAAAGCGTCTTAGCTGTGTGAATAGAGGAAAGCTTTTCTGTGCTTCGTGTCAGGCAGCACAAAGATGCCGGGAAATCCCCTTAGCATTGCTACAGGGCTTTTTCTGATTATAGCGCAGAGCCCATAGCGTAGAGATGGCTGAGAGTGTTACAAGCAATGTTCTGCGATACTAAAGCAAAGTGGTGCCTACGTTTTGGCTTTGGTCAGGAGAGAGCAGCTGAGGAGAAGGTGCTCACAGTTAACACGTTGGCAGTGAATGAGTTTCAAGGCGTTTGAGAACCATGGAAGGGGGTTCATGTTTAATTTTTACTACTTCTGTTTTCCTGCAGTCTTAATTTCTCTGCATTAATTTTAATAATTTAACATAACTTCCAAGGTGTATTTTTAAAAGACAGCCGTGGTTCTTGGGCTGCCCCGAGTGTTCAGGCAGTGATTCCGTAGAGCCTCAAAAGTGTGTCCCCATTGAATAGATGCTGCGCTGCATGCGTGCCTGGCTGAAGGCGTTATAACCGGACAGCTGGGGTGCAGGGAGAGGACTGGGGTGGCAGCAGGAGGGTTTTACGGTTACTGAAGTACCGCGTGGTCACGTGAGGGCAGTTGCATCAGACCGAGCAGCTTGGAAAGACAGAGTATCTACTTATTACTTTTGAGTCATCGGTGTGCTTTGAGAGATGGAGTTGGAATAAAGAAGGGTGACTACATCGTCCCAACCACAGTCATCTCGGTGAAGAGATTTTTGGGAGATATACACGTGCTCGGAAAAGAGAGGTGGCAGCACTAGATCCAGACTCTGAGGGGATGGGATGGATGGGAAAGAACGCAGAGGGAGTCAGGAGGACATGACCAGGGATAATTACTTGATACTTTTACTGTAGGCGGCCATTTGTTCTGTATAATTTAGGTAGGTGTTTATGTTACTCTTAATTACCAGCTGCCTGTTTTTCTCTTTATGAAGGTTGTGATTTTGCTTTGTTGCAAAATAACTGTCGTCTAGCAAGTCGAGATGGCTATGCAGGAATGTGAAGATGTTGTTTGTTTGGGTTTTTTAATCAATGCAGTATGCTCTTCCTCTTTGCTATGATATTTCATGTGCCATGCGCTAGAAAACGTCCATGTTAGTGCAAGAAAGTTATGGTAGGGCATACTTGTACTCGTGTTTCTCATGGGTGTCAGTTTGAGAACTCAAATTCCAGTTTAGGGGGTTTAATACTCGTGTGAGTCTTGTCCAGGAGACAAAAAGCAGATAATTCTACATAATGGCTTCGGAGACATTTTTATATGGGCCTGGCTGTCTTATGGGCTTGCCTGACAACCATGAGGAATGTAGTCCCTTCTGAGTGCCCGCTATTATATTTTGGTCACTTGAAATATGAAGGCAGTGCAGATAATTTTTCTTGCAGTGCTTCTTTCCTCTATTTTCAGGGAATGGCAGGATCCCTTGCTTTAATTTTACTTTCTTTGAGTTGTGAAAGGAGGGCTTGCGAGCCCTGGCTGCTCTAAAGGATAGACCTTCAGGATGAATCGGTCATCTTGGTCTTTTGGTTTTTATTACTCATTTAACCTGATACTGGCTGTCTTTCTGTCTGCCGTGGTATGCACTAACTTTATAAGATCAAGATGTGGCGGCTGAGAATGATCCTTTTTTGGCTTATTTTATACCACAGGTTGCTTCAGTGATTGCAGAGAGTTGATTCTTTGCAGGATGCAGACTATCTGGAAGTACCTACGCCTTCTCATGTTTGAGTTAGATGTCCTGCTCTGTTTATGTATAAACAGCAACATGATATGGTTCTGTTTGGATTCAGCAGAGCTTGCATATTTTTTTGTCTTTTCATCTGACACTTCTATTTTTTTGTAGAATGGTGATGAAATGCAGTAGGTAGATGGGAGGTGTCTTGCCATACGTCCGGTACAAACAGATCTTTAGCATCGCGATATGGTCAGATAAGCACGGTAAGGACCTGACCGAGGTTTTGTGAATGCTGTCTAGCAGAGTTATTATGGTGAAAAGTAAAGATGTCCAGACAGGACTTTGAGTCTGGAAAATGTAGCATAATTGCAGTCCTCCTGAGCTGGAAAAGCCTTATCTAATTAGAGATTTGAAGGTTTTACAGTTACGCTGTTTAGTTTTTCACTTGCCTATGCTGCATGCTGGTGATATGATGGCGAGTAATAAGAGGCTTGTTCTGTCTTTTCAAAAGTGTGCTGTTCTGTTTCTTTGGAAAGACACGGTCATATAGTTTTAATATGAATACTCCTATTAGTCGCCAGAAATGTTGTTACATTTGTACAGGCCCATGAAATCCCACAGGCAGGAGGGGAACTTGAGGTTGCTGGTGCAGCATCCAGCAACTGGACCAGAGTCCGGTGGCTCTAGTGGCAGGATCTCCAGCAGATTTCATCCACAGATTGGAGTCTGTATGATTCATTTCGAACTGGCAGATTTGCCTGTCGGTCTTGTAAAAAAGTAGACACTCTTATGTGTGTGCACAGAAAAGTGAAGTTGTTGTTTCCAAGTTTGTTAAATATTTTTTACCCTTTTAATGTTCTCTATTGGCAGCAAATTTGGTGTTTTCCTCTCTTCCTTTTAATTCCTCCCACGAAAAACCCCAGTGCCCTGCCATAGCACGTAATTTTTCAGGTATTTATTTTGTACGTTGAGCACATTTGTATCAGCAATATGTCATTTCTTGTTTGATGCTTACTGGCAGAGCCTCGTAAGTGTGACTTTGGGGAATAAATACTAAGATAAGTCTTTAGCATGGAAAAAAGTTGGACCTTAGTGCAAGCAAGTTCATGCTAGTAAATAATTACCTTTTCAGTTCTTGAGAGGAATTCACTAGTAACTAACTATCTGCTTGTGATGGAAAATTTGGAAGCTGTAATATAAGGGCTGAAAAACAAAACAAAACCCAAAGAAACCTCCTCCGCAAGAATCTTTATTTGTTTTGTATTCTACATCTAAGCCAGCAATTTTTGCAGAACACAAGCGCTTATTTACCCAGAGAAAATTACTGGCCTAGATTTCAGAAGGGCTGAGCACCCATATCTCATTTTAGAGAGCTTGGGAGCTGCGGGGCTCTGGGAGCGTCTCTGAATGTCAGAGACCCTCCTCGTTTCCCCTCCCTCCTTGCCACCCTTGTGCTTTTCCTAAAAGCTTGTTCCTAAAGGTGGCCCTCTAGTTGGGAATGGGCAGGAGCTGATGTTGGATTTATGTACTGGAGGATTTGCCAACAACTCAGGTTTGCCTGCTCATTGTTTTGCAAACAAGCAAGGGAGTGAAATGGATGGGGCTGGTTAGCTTCAGCACCGCCGCCTGGGACTCCATGGCCAGCAGTTATTCTATTAAGAGATGGATGTGTTTCAGGCTGCAGCTCTGTGCTGCCAAGTTGTGGTTTTGGGGTTCTTTACAGAGGAAGCAGAAAGTCAAAAATAGCTTGAGGAAGAATAAGAAAAATCTGCATGATCCTAGAAATAGGAGATGAAGGTGGGAGAGGGTACGTAAGAGAGGGTAAGAGGAGAAGAAGCCATCCTTGTTTGAGGAAACCTGCCAATTGAAGCAACAGAGATTGAAATGTTGCGAGACCTTTGTTAACAGAGGTATCAACAACATTTTATGGGCTGGAGGTCCCTGGCTATCCTCCCTGCTGGGACTCACCATCTGCTGCAGCGGTGACCCAGGGTTTTGCTCCAGGGAAATACTCTTCCGTAGCTTTTCGTACCTGCCGTTCGGGTACTGCTGCAGTTTTCTGATAAGATGTTCTCAAACTTTGGTTTGAAAAGAGATTTCTAGTCATGTGATGTTGGTTCTTAATGCTTTCCCACCACCAGCTTGCCCCGCACAAGCCTTTTGGAAATGTGGTGGAAACGTGTTGGTATTTCCTTTGCTGATACAGAGAGGCAGCCGGGTCCATTGATGGGCAATCGCGCGTGGCGGTGGGTGCACCGTAGCTCACACAGAGGAGAGGAAGATCGTGGCATTACTGTATAAATACTGTCCTCACTGTAAACATCTTTGAAAGCTTTTATTTCAGAATCAGGCCTGAATTTTTTCAATTTTGTGTTCCAGATAGTGGGTATGTCTGAATCGGAACCATCTAGCATTAGATGTATGGGTGCCTGGAAAGGGTAATTAAATCATGCAGAAATGGCATCGATCTACCTGGCAAAGCAGTTGACCTTTTTGCCTTTTTTTTTTTTTCCAAGTGCTGAGTTACTGCAGCTGTCAGTGAATTTCACTGAAGTTGAAAGTTTCCAATATTTTCAAATTGTATGTCATTTATTTTAAAATACATAGCTGAAATAGCAGAATGCATTTTATTTTACCGTTGAAGGGTTTAACTGTTACAGGATTGTGACAAGGTCAGAACTTTCCACTTCCCAGAAACATATTACTGTCGCTGAAAGATTAAGGGAAAAGACATCTGTATTTCAGTTTCACCCTGAATATGAAAGCACATTGTGCATACAGCCAGTCAGCTTACATTATCAATGATAGACATCTTCTACAGAACAACAGAGAGGACTGTAGTGATCTCAAAAATAACACTTTAAAATAGGTGTCTGAAAACTGTTGTTGAATTTGAATATATAAAAGCTTACTGATGGCATTATGCATAATATCAGTTAATATGATAACATGTTTTTAAAAATGCAGATAGCTATTTTTGAACAGGAGACACAATCTATGCTCCCTGGTGGACTGACTAGGCTTCTCTTTTTGAATTTTTATTTGACAAATACAATTCAGTAAAGAAACCTGTAAGGTAATGAGCAAGTGGAAGAGCAGTACATTTTTCACTGCTGAAAAAAGTTTCTCGTGTTTCTCAAGAGATGGCAGTTTTAAATGTAGCCAGATGTTTGTTGGTATAACATGAGAGAACTAAAACATGTAAAGTCTGTTGCTGAAATTTGATGCTCCATGGACATCAATGTGGTTTTTGTTGATGTTGTTCAAATCTAATATATTGATAAGTACGCATGGAATTAAAAATCTTGTTTTGTAACTTTGTTACCTGTAGGTAATTCAGACAATAGTTGATTTTTGACAACTCAGCCTCAGGATTTTGGCACAGTGAAGATATACTCGAAGTAATTTTTGAGTCTGAAAACTTTTTTTTTTTGGTATTTTTTGATCTGAAGTTAATAAAACATTAAAGTTCATTCTTCAGGTGTAGGAAAACTGTTATGCAGCTTAAGATCTCCATCACTTTTCAAAAAATATAGTAACTAATTCCGGTAAGTTTTGCATTAAAAATGCAGGAGGAGGCTCAAACCATCAGTGTGGCCTGGAAGAAGAGGGAGGAATTGTGCAGAAGATGCTGTCTTTGCAACAGAAAAAAATATTTTTCTTTCTCCAAGAGAGCAAGTACTAATTCTTTATCTTGAGGAAAAGGTGAAGAAAAATCCAAAGTTAGGTGAAGTTGTTGAGGGCGCTCTGCAGAGCAGCCTGAGAAGTCAGGCCCTCAGAGAGTAAATGGCCATCTCTGCAGCTCGCAGTTGAGCAGATTCTTACTGAAATATAAGACTTTTTTTTTTTTTTAAGTGGCGTACCTCCTCCTTTTCTCTCCCCAACCAATCCTGGAGGAATGCGGGGTCTTGGAAGGACTTTTTTTTGCCCTGAAATTTTTGAGCAAATGTGTTTAGACTTTTAAATGATGCCCAATTAGCAATGAATCATAAGTGGATGTGCAGTTTCAGAGGTATGCGGGGGAGGCCTAAACCTGTTTAATTTAGTTGAATAATGCTGCAAATGCACTTGTGTATTTTATAACCGTGTTCTGTGAAAATGTGTTTTTGTTTGGGAGTTTTCCCATTACTTTCTGGACATCTGCATGGTTACAGATGAATAGCCTGACCCGGTGCCCCGGCGGGGAGAGCGGCGTGGCTGTGCTTTCAATAGGCGTGTCGCTGACAAAGGAAACATACGGAACCTTTCAGTCCTGGCTTTGCAGGAGGTGTATGAGGATGTAAGGGCAAAGGGCTGGGGGCTTCAAACTTCCTGGTAGATGGGTAAGCTAGCCATGAGGTTTGCTGTGAGCCATCAAAACATTCTTGTTGAAAGCATCGCACTTTGCGTGGTGCTGTGTTTTGCTGCAGGGCCAGCACCCCAGATGTAAAGCAAAGCCCTTTTGGCAGTGGAATATTAATAACGTAACCATGTGGTAGAGTTCACCGTGGTCGTGTTTCATTCTTCCTGATACGTGATAACAAGTGATGTTTTTTTCAGAACCATTTGGGCACTGTGGTGGTTGGTATTTGGTGTTCTGCAAATGCAGAAGGTGTGAGCGCAGATGTGAGGGTCCCACGGGAACGTGCCTTGGGGTCTGTCTCCCCCTCTGCCTATTACTTTCTCTTTCAGAGCACAAAATGGGTCCAACTGTTGCCTGACATCCCAACAGGACACCACAGCGTGTTAGCTTGTAAAGTGAGAGTTTGTTTTTCCTTCGCTCAGGGCTTTGAGGTTGCAGCAGGAAAGCAGGGATGGTTTGCTGCTGTTGCAGCACCACCTTGGAGGAGAAGATGTTCCAGTTGGGAGAGGACATCTGGGGAAGCTTGCTGCTTCATGTCTGTTGAAAGGACGTGGTGGTGTCTAGCTTTAGTCTTTCCTTCATTACTAAAATTTCATGTATCCTGGCTGTCCTTTTTAAAATTCTGTTTCATACGTTTTTTAGAAATGACTCTTACTTTAGAAGTTTCCTTGCTGTTTTTCTGAATGCCGCTCTGGAACAGTAGTGGATATAGTTGATTCATCTGGAAAAGTAAAGAGACACTGAAACCTGTGACTTTGGTGTGCAGGTCTCTCTCTTTGGGACAGCGGGTCGTTCTGTGTGGAGAGCTGCCTGGTGTTCTTTGCTTGGCAGAACTGGTGGGTCTGGTCTTCATTCAGTTCTTGCATGTAAAAGCTGGGGATGAGCTCTCTTCTTTTTCAGGTGCTATGGTTGAAAGCCCTAGAAATGTGTTTTTAACTAGGGGAAACCTTTCCCAGACTGGGAAACATGCTTGTAGCTTTCTCAGGAGTTCTCTGAGCTGCCCCTGCAAGTTAGGAGCCCTTGAACCTACCGAAGGGAACCCTACTCTGCAGCTGTAGTTGCTGATGGTTTGGACCTGGACAGGCTTCTGCCTTTTGGTACTTTTTTATTGCTGCTGGTTTAAACACTTGGGTTTAAAAAAATAAAAAGAAAAGAAGAAAAATGCTAATATTGACCAAACTGTTAATATTTTACAGAACTAGTGTGAGTCTTGCATGGTGTAGAAAATCCATGTCTTTTCCAAGGGCAAATCTGCTGGCTCAGTGCTAAGTGTTTAGTGGAGGCATTCAGTCTCTTCAATATCCAGGTCAATTAATCATTCATTTACAATTGACTTTCTCTTGTTTGACATCTGATTTTTAAAAATTTCAGCTAGTTTGTTTTTTTAACCTGCAGAAACAGGTCAATTAGTTTCCAGAACAAAAGTGTAGAGTATCTTGATGTGTAAGTTTTAAGCAGGGTTTTGTTTTGAGGATAGTAAATGGCAGTTGTTTATTGCTTCAGCAGAAGACTCTGCAATTGTGCATCAAGGCCAGTTTTTCCTCTTTAAAAGAAAAATCTTTTTCAACTCTCCTAAATAATAGTGCCAGTAAAATCAATCTACAGTGTGTTCAAAAGAGAAGGCTGTTGTTTAAACAATCCTGCTTAAGAGTAGGACTGCTTCTACTCTCATTGTTTCTTCACTCACATAATTTTTTCTTGCCCTCATAACTAGCTGCATCAATGGGGGAAATTCTGTAACATACATCAGATTGAAGTGTATTTCCAAATACCCTGGATATCTATCTCACCAAATATATTCCCCATTTCCTTCAGGCAAAGTGCATCGCCTGGTCTCAGGTGATTCAGTGCCATCAGGAACAGGCAAGAGTGAAATAATAACCTAAACATAAACAAATATTCCTTCCTAATGCCATTTCTTAGTGAATTGGGCTCTGAGAATTTGGTGCCTGGTCTGATTTTATTTTATTATAAAAGAGTCAGTTTGATATTGTAGGCCACTTTGCTGCACAAATTGCTCTGCCTACCAGTTTGTCCTTTGGCATTAGATGGTTTGTGTTTTATCTCTGTCCCTCAGGAAACATGGCTCAGAGCTTGCTCCTTGCTCAGAGCTTTTGTGGGGCTGCTGAGATCCTTTGGGCTTTTCTGTATGAGGTGTTTGGGAGGACTGGGGAAGCTGTGTGCAGTTTGATCCTTGACTGCTTGTTGTCTTACTGTCCATGCCAGACTAATAATTTTTTGCCTACGTAAGCTTTGTTACCATAATCAGTATAATAGAAACAAATGCTTCCAACCTTAAGGAATGTAATGTGCAAGTGATTGCCAAGTTGAGAAATTCTGCCATACCATGGCAATATGAAATCATCCTCGATGTGCTTCAGTTGTGCCAGCGGAGAATATGTAGCTATAAATGTCCCACAGTATGGAAACACAATGTTTGGTTCACTCGCTTTGTTTCCTGGTGACTGCAAGGTGCATACTGGAACACTTGGGACTTGGGCAAGATACCTGTACTGTCCAGCAGCCTGCCTGGCCAGAATATACATACTGCTGTAGGTTCCCATTGCCCCTGTGGTTTTAGGCTGTTTTATAGAATACCTGCAAACTGGCAAACATTTGTGGATGGCTCTGTTTTGCGATGCTTGATAAAACTACGTTACGCTCACTGGGACCCCTCCATTTGTTTATAGTACAGCTGGACTTTGATCTTTTTTTCTACAAACTTGGAGTAGTAAATATTAGTCATGGCAAAAATGGGTATGGAGTCACCTGCATGGAGATGGACCCATTGAATGGCTGAACATGTAGCAGGTACTATTCTGAACTTTAGCTGGCTTTTTAAAAGAAGAGTTTGTGCCTTTTTTCCTGCCCTGTTTGTGTACTGCAGCATTCAGGACTGACAGCGTCACTGAGGAGTTACCCTGTTCCAGAGTGCTTCCCTTCAGCAGGCACTGGTTTAATGTGGGAGTTCACTGACAGCTCCTGTGTGACCAGTCCCTGCTTGGTTTTTCCCACTTTAGAGGTATTGGGGAAACTGAGGATCCTACATGGTGTTTATGAACATTTAAAAATATATATATGTTTATGTACATTTAAAAAACAAAAACATTTATTTCAAAAGACAATGCATTAGTTGCATTGTGCTGTTATGGAGAAAAAGGACAACAGGTATGCAGTGCCTACAGTCACTCATCCCATGTGCTAATTAAGTTTTAATTGTTGGTGCCATTCTTAAACTACCATGTCAAATTGAAAAGTAGCTTCTGATCTGAAGAGAGCAGGTGAATCACAGTGTGAATCAACAGTGAGAATGCAGCAGTATTTTTACATATGACATTTTCAGTATTATACAAGTCCTTTGCATCTCTGATTTAAAGAAAGAAAAACCATTGAGTAGTAGCACCCTGCTCCAGGATTTGAGCCCTGCCACGTTTGCATGGCAGTGCAAGCCTGGCGTACGGTAGTGGTGAGTATCCCTGGTTAGGCACTGTTCTGTTCAGCTCTGTTGTACATCAGCAGCAATCTGTTGGTACCTAGAGATATCCAGCTTTGAAAGTTAATGTAAGGGCTTTGCTAAAAGGATTAAGAGACAAGTTATAAAGTTTTAAAGTTTGGCAGAGGAGACAGAAGGGTTCTTGCAGCAGAACAGTGCTAGCAGACACTGCTTTGAGACTGGGAACGGATCTCTTAACAATGCAGATCTGCAGAATTATTGGGAAAGCCTTAAGGTCTGTCTGTGTTACACATTTTGCTTCTCTCCTTATGGAGCTCAAGCACACAAGCATGGCCTTAAATGGGATTGCTTCTTAACCTGTCGTTATGAAGTGGTCTCTTTTTGGTTTAGATCTCCCTGAAGTGCATAGGAGGTTAGAAATGTCTTTATATTTTAAAAGCAGTTAGCACATAATTTATTTTCAGATAATACATGCAGATCATCCAAGAAGCTTTAGCAAATAACAACCAAGAGTGTGCGCGATTGAAAACACAAAAAGCTCCTGGTCTGCTGCCATCTCGTCAGCAGCATCAGTGCTGGTGTCTTAGAAAGGCTTTTTGCCCCAGATACACAACTCAAACTCCGGAGGAGGAGATTCTGTTACAGCTTTTCTTCACCAGCTTTTCAGGGTTGTGCAAATGACTTTCATTAAGTTTTCACACAATAGCCCAAGGCTTTTGAGGAAGGACTAGACTAGAAACTCATCACACTTATTCCCATATGTTGCATTCATTTAAACAAGGCAGTTTCCAAAACACCGTGACGGTGAAAGCACAAGAGGCATCTTAAACATTGAAAATCTTGGTCATATTTTAAGCATTTTTAACTGTTAAGAAGATATTATCTGTAGAGAGATTAATGAGCAATAAGTGAACAATGTCGGATCCGGGCTTGCAGAATGCCGTTGAACTGCTTTAGGTTTCAGCACACTCATTTAATTACTGGGTTACTGAACGTTTTCTCCGCTCTGTGTGTGCGTAGGGGAAACGTGTACATTTATACAAAGAACTGTGAATGGAGTTTGGGGATATTACCTTCGTGTTGCCTAAACAATCCCACTTTAGATTACCCCCTGCCTTAATTTCCTTTCAGGAAGATTGCAGATAGGTCTTGCTATCGCTTACACTCGATTACTTCAGTGTTCGCTTCCCCTGTGTGATTTAACATGCAAAAGCTTAATTCTCTTCTGGCCTAGGGAGAGATTTCCTTCCAATAATTACCTTCACTGCCCTTTACCCTGCTGCACATTAGTTTGTTTGGAGAAACGTAGTTGCTCGGTATGCAACTCCAAACAAGGCAGTGCCTGGAGCTGTCTTGGAAACATAATTTATACCTTTTGCATAGCATGTTAAGCTTCAGTTTGCTGAAACTCAACTACTAGGTGCACTGAATTAGTCAGCTCTAAACATTTCTCCTTAGAGGCAGTGTGAGTTCAGCAGAAAAGCACCAGTTTACACTGCCCTTTGATACTGTACTGGGGCCATACAGGTAGAAAGGAAAAAGGACACTGAAGTTGGCAAATAACATCCATTAATTCAACCATTTCTTTTTACTAGCAGCTGTTGTTTAGTCATACACTATTTAAATGTCAAAAGAGAATGACTCCTTGTGAGATGAATGTGATGCAATGCTGCCAGACTGATTGCTCCTGTGATAGTAAAGGAATACATATTTCATCTTGTGGAAACTTCTCAGGATTGCTCCTCATGCTCTCCTTCCTAATAGGTAGTATGGAGAGAAAAAAAATGAAAATATGAATGATAAAGACCAACAAGAATAAATTGCATAAATTCTTAATTATTTTTTTTTTAAGTTGGTACTAGTTAGAGGAGGTATGATGGATCATTTCTTGGAATGGGTGGTACAGAATTAGTTCTAAAAGCTTTGTTTTCTGCAGTTTATATTCATCTGTATGATACACAAAATACAATCTGATCTGTCAAAGGGATGGAGATACTTGCTTCTCTACCATGTTTGCTGTAAATACTCCTTACATTATTATAACTATTTTCTGGTAAATATAATGTCAAGTAGCAAAGGTTCCATTTCTGTTGGACCCCTGAATATCTAGTGCTTTTATGAAGATGAAATAATTATTTAACTCTACTATTAATTATGCAATAAGTAAATATATTTGTAAAATTGACTTTCTTCATACATGTGGGAAAAATAAACTGTTTTGAACGCAACAAAGCTATGTATGTTTTTACATTATGCTGCCTTGTTCATTATATCATGATGTTTGTTTAAAAACAGACAAAATCAGATCATATTCTGAATGTTTTCTCACCTTTTATTGTACGGTGATCTCTTAAAGCTCTGATTTCTGACCTGTTGCAGGATTACTTGTTCCTCAACTAAAGGTTAACATAAATTACTACGTCTGCATTATACTTTTCAGATTTGGTAGCAAATCTAAGATGTGTTGGTATTTATTGTGGGATCTGACAGCCTAATTGCAGAGCACTACTCCATTTCTGGTAGCTTAAATATTGATGTTAATAGGTGGATTGTTATTGAAAATGAAAAGAGGATATGGTTTGCCAGTTTCGATAGAAACCTTTTCACCTTCTCAACTTTCATGGGGTTAATGATTTTTCTTTTTAGTAGTATCTTCACAATTTTGCTGGTGGTAGATTGGAAAAAAGGATGTGTCGATGGTAGTAAATGATGAAATTGGTAATGGGGAAAACAGGGTGTCAGTAGCACTAGGGGCAGGTTTCAAGCTGCATGGCAAGTTTTACTGGCCCCAATTTACTGATTCAGTAAAACCCGTAGTCTTTCAAGGCAGAAGAAACCAGACTTCTTTGAAATAAGTGAGAACAAGAAAAACCAGATCTTATTATTAATGGAGCTTGGGAGGGGTATTCTTTGTCCACCTTGCATCCATTGTAGTTGTCTTCACTGCAACATAGGTTTATACATCAAAAAGGAATTTACATTGGCTGGTGGCTTTTAGGTAGGACCTAGAGTGTATTTCCTTGTCTATTCCTATAGGATAGCTGTGATGAAATAGAAATATGCCCGCGTTTGTTGTGTGGAGATAGCCAAGGAGACAAGGGTTCACAAGCCCAGTTTTCTTCTTGGAGTTCATCTGTAAAATGCGTGTTTCTGGAAAGATGCCTGTGCTATCTCTGTCTGCAGGCAGGCTAGAAATACAGAGGCGGATTACTTGGGTGCCTTTTGTGGGTCTCTTGCTTTTCCATCACACATGCGTGTTAGATGTGTTTATATAAAAAAATTGATCCTATGTACGTGATTAAACTTGTCAAGCCTTAATCTCAGTTGCGAAGAGTGTGGGCTGGATAGTTAGTGTGGTAGGTCTTTGTTTTTCATGTAAATACTTGTAATGTTCTGTTAGCATTAAGTATGCCCTTTTTTTCTTGACAGTTTAGTGATTAAAATCTATTCAGTTTTAAATAGGTGTAGTCATGTGAATAGTGAGAACAGAGTTAAACTGAAGAGAGAACTTAACCTTTTCAAGAAAATTGCTAGTAATAAGTGCTCCTTTGACCTCTCTTATTTATAGTGGCAAGCATGGCTATCTTTTTTTTTTTTAGATGAGCATTTCTGTGAAAGATTTCATTTGCTTTGTATACGTTTTCCTTAAAAATTAGAAAATATGCAAATTTTTTATTGGTTTATATTATTGGGTCAGCAATGGTAAATAATATTATTTTTATTCATGTTAGAGCAGAACCCAACAGTCCCGAGCTGCACTACTAAATTTGGTTAGCACAACTCTCCAGTCTGGGATGTGATTCGTAACCATCAAAGTCATGGCGAGTGCCTCTGATGTCCAGACAGGTTTTTTTGGGTGGGTTGTTGTTGCGTTTTTTGTTTTTTTTAAGACCACAGCAGCTGAGGCACTGAGATTCCCCTGTCCTGGGCTGTGCAGTTAGTGAGAGGCAAGCCTTACCCCTTGCGTGTGCTACTTGGAGACGGGTCTGGGGCTTTGGGGGCCATGGGAGGGGCTGGGTCTTGTTTTGCTTTTTTACATTATATTCCAGTGGCCTATTTTCACATGATGTTGCAGTTTCGTCAGATAGTCTTGTGAGATTTTTGTCAGCGTGGTATGAATTTGGATTCTAGTTGATGCATTGAATGCACTGAGGGTGACATTTCACGCTCATTTTCAGAATTTAAATTACTTTTCTTGCTCTTTGCTGCTGGAGAGGAGTCCATCTTGAACTGCTGTGGTAAATAATCCCAGAAATTGTCAACAATAGAACTTGAGAGCAAACTCCTGCTTGATCGATGTGGAAGCTGTGTTAAGGTCAGCGATACAACATGTTCTGATAAAGGCTTGTGGACAGGTTTTCCAAAAATGTGTGCTTGGAGTTACGCCTTCAAAATGGTCATGCAGATGTTGTCTTTTTTTTTTTTTTTTTTTCCTTCCTTATCTTTTAGTACAGTTATATTTTCTTGTAGGAGGAGGAAACAGGAACACCATGTAGGACAGGTGATAGTCACGTATTATTTGTTGGGGCCTTAATTCAGCAGTCGAAGGTAAGACTAGAAGAGATGTTGGTGTGTAACACCTAAATAAGCAGTCTGATTTTTGAAAAGCAGAATCACTGAGCACTGCTGCTAGATTACCATTTCTGAAAGGCAGGTTACTTCCTTCACTATATCAATACAGACGCAAGCAGCTAGCTCTTTGGTATATTTAAAAAAAAAAAACTACTAAAAAAAAAGGTTTAAGCGGATTTATACCCAGTTGCCTTTTGCCTAGACCCGTGAAGTCTTCATAGTGAGCAGTGCTTGTTAAAGAATGCCTGCTGGATACGTAGGTAGTGTAGGGAGGAGGATTTTGAGCCATTGCTTTTTATGTTTGCTCAGTGGTGTTAGTAATAAAAACGTCTTTGTTCTGTTCCCTCTTCACGTTGTGTGGGGTTTCTATCAGTCATTATAAGGCTATTCCCATTTTCTTGCAGGGGAGAGAGCGTTTTGGAGATTACCAGAGCCTCAGCCTGTGGTTCTTTGATGTGAAAAATACCCTCTGCTAATGATTTTGGTAGTTTTTGCCTGCACCTTCTATTGTAGGGCCGGTCTCCTGCGAGGAAGCTGCCCATGTGCCGCCTTTTGCAGGATAAGGGCGACGGAGAGAGACGGCAGCGTGCTGGACCGTGGCTGCGTGGGTGATGGCTTTGTTAGGTGGGGGTGTACCTGCTGCTCCCCCCCTGCTTCCTTCACCGCCCACACTGGGTGCCCCACAAAAATCTGCAACCACGGCGGGGCTGCTGCGGCTGGTTTGGAGTGGGAAGGGACTGGGCTAGGTTTCCCCAAACTAGCCTGCACCTATGAGGATGATGCTTCAATGGTGTTCTCTTAAAACTGTTTTGTTTCCTTTTTTGTGGCTGGGGGAGAAGTCCTTCAGGAAAAGAGCTGCCATAGTTTGCTGTAATATTGCAAGTTTTTATAGCATTTCTGTTAAGCAGAGACTGCCTACGCTGCTGAAAAGCAGAGATAGTCCTCAAATGTCCTGTTTAATATGCAGACATCAGCATTGCATCAGTTTGGTCATAAATAATGGAGTACAGATTACCTTCACAAATATTAAATGCAAGCAGATATTTAATTGTACGCGAGGCCACTAAACCCAGCAGGGTATGTACCTTGGCCTTCATGAGCTCTGATTTTCAGACAATGCCCGTGCGTCATGTGCAGTCTCAACAAATTAGTTCCCTGCGTTACCCGTCCCTTTCTCAGCTGTCTGCTTCAGGATGCCCAGGGATGTTTCATCAACATGCGTTGTTCCACTTGCCTTGTCTGGGGAGCTGCTGGCTTGCGATGGATTTGGGCGAGCTGTTGCAGTGATGCCAGATTTATGACCGCCTGTATTTTTTTTTTTATTTTCTTGATGTAGCAAGGGACGTACAGCAAGCACAGTAAGCTTGAACTTCTTTTTATCGACGATAATATTTAAAAGCTAAAATGTAACAGTATTTCAGCTGTGAATACATGGAAATTGTGTGTACTGCTTAATGTGTTTCAGAAATCCCTGTTACTTTTCTTCCTTAAATACAAGAAAACAGGCGTGTAATGCCTCATTGAAAGAAGCCTGTAGGGGTGCTTTGTGAGGGTCTTAATTAAGGGCTTTGAAAGACTAAATAAAAGGAAAAAGAAAATGCTACAGGGTTATTGTTATTCCAGCCCATTGGCTCAGGGAGCTGACCATCCATTGGTGCCTTCTGTCCATTTGGGAGCTGAATGACACTTTTGTTCGTGGTTAACAGAGGTGAAAGAAGCCAATTATTGGCTGTCTTTTCCACAGGGCAGCTGCAGACGGATTTCACTGCAGGCAAATATGGACTTTTCTGACACAAGGATGGTTGTGATGACAGTTATTTTTGTGGGATTGTATGAAAGAAAACAGATTTTTTTTTTCTCCCTCTCCAGTGACTTGTGTAGATGTTTATTGAGAACTACTGTGAATATGCTGGCGTGGAGTGGGAATGTGTAGAGGGCTGCATTCCCCACACTGACAGTACACTCGGCTTTTTCTCTGGGTGTGTGAGAGAATGAGGTTTTTTGGTTTTCTTTTTTCCCCTCGTATTTTCTTTTTTTTTTTTTTTCTTGCAATTGCAGTTAATTTTAACGTAGGGTTTTTCTAATTGGTGTGCAGTGTGCATTAACCCTCTGATGGCTGCCAGCTCAGACTGCTGGCTGCTTTGTGTGCTTAGTGACGGAGGGACAACCTCTGCAGGTTAGCGGGAAGTCCTGCAATGGCAAAATAAATGTCTGCATGCCATTAGGGGCCCCAGAAAGTGTCTCTGTGCCTGGAACTTGCCACCCCTTCTCCCACGTCTCTATTGATTGGTCAATTGGAGAATCTTTTCCCGTAATGCTTGCTTTTAGAATTAAAAATGTATTCCTTTCCCCCTAAATTTTGTTTGAGCCTCTGGTTGTGGTTTAAATGTGTGAAAAGACTCAACTGATGAAGAACCAGGTGTACCAGCTGGTTTTGATTCTGGAGAAGTCTCTTCCAGTTTGGAGCAAATTTTGAGTAAGGACCTGTGTCTCAGTCAGAGCTGATCCATCTTAGTTTGTTCTGCTGAAAGACTTCTCAGCATCTTAGCAGCACAGGAGGCCTGTCCGTGGCTGTGGTAGGTTGCTTGTTGTGGCCTCTTTGTATAGCCATCTAAAACCGGCATTTAGGCATAGTTCATAATGATAGTGTAAAACAAGAAAATGGTGGTGTTCCTCGTGTGGCTTTCTCCTGCAGGTGAAAGGAGAGTCTGCCTTTAGTCCCCTGACCTTTGGAGGTGGAAGCGCTGTGAGGACATTCCTCCTTCATCTCACCATGCATACAGAGGGGTTGTGTGCTTTCGCTTGGTTTCTCCTCATCCAGACTGATTATTTTCCTTTACAGATTTTTTTTTTTTTTAGTGGATGGCTTGTTACCTGCAGATGGACTGCTCCTGCCAGTTTCCATTATATTGCTAACCCATGTTGGTTGAAGTTATTTGTGTCCCCCCTGGGCCAAGCATGGCACAACCTCTTGAAGCATCCAAGGGTGTGGTGCTGCGGGCACTTGTCATCTGCTGGCTGGTGTCAGTGGTGGGGCAATACCTCTGCCGAGTTCCTGAGAACATACGAGAAGAAGTTTTACATCTTATCAAAACTGCTCATACGTCATCAGCTGCTTCAAGGTGCCTGGAAGTTGCTATGTAAAACCATGGCTGGTTCTATAAAGGCCGTTCCAGGTGCTGCCATGAAATCTATTTTGACACTAGAAAGCTGCACTCTGTGCTTTTAGTTTTCCCACAGTATGTAGATAATTATAGCGCTGTATTGCAGGGCAAGTTTTATTTTTTTCCCAGAAATAATTTTTAGTTACATCCAACTTATATGTAAGTGAAAAAAAAAATCTTAAATGCTTTAGCGGTTGTATATAGGTTTGGACTGATTGAGATGTTTACATTTTGTCTTCTGGCTTCGTTGTATCACTGGCTGTGTTCATACACCAATTTTGTTTTGCTTCTTTGGTTTTGGCCTTCCAAAAATGCAGGGCTTACCCAGACTTTTGAGGCTCAGGTTGCTTTCTAAACATTGGGTGGGACAGACCAGGAGACCAAAATAAACCAGAAGAAAATGAATAAAATTCAAAGTACTTAAGAGTTACTAAAGTTGGCATTTTGTGAAGTTGGATTTGTAGCTGGTCATGTTCTCTTTTTGCAACAGAGCGAAAGCAGAGTGAAAATGCAACAGAAGATTTTTTTGTATGAATATGTGTGCAATGGTAGCACAGCTCTTCTATCAGTGTAAACAGATTTAAGTGCTGGGCTCTGTCTGGACAACTCGGAAACATGGGTAGCTTTAGCCTCCCCCTTCCTCTCAGAGATGGAGAAAAGATTATTCTCCTTTGAACCTGGCGTTTGGGGAGGGGAAGCAACCTGTCCAAACCCACAAAATGAGTCTCTGCTGGGGCAAGGAACTGAACCACGGCAGATCTGTGTCCGGAGTTGTAATGGGGAGCTTTTGGTGCGAAATGTTTGTTGTAGTAAATACTATGTTGCTAGGTGGAGCAAGATGTGGTGTCCTTGGAGTCCAAAGGGTGAGCGTGGCTCCCTACGCTGCTCATTGAGGCTGTTTAAGTTTTATGGAATTGCCCTTGAAGCTGTTAAATGGAACGAAATGTGCCTTGTAGGTGCTAGTGGTTGTGCAGCAGGGACCTGAGGGGGGGAGCGGGAGGACCCAGATCTCATTAAACTGGTTAGATTACATAGTTTGGTGATGTTCCTAGAGTTCCAGCAATAGTTGTTCACAGCAGTTTTGATAAGGGAAAAATGCTTGAGAACTTCCTCAGTAGTAATGACCAAAACCTTGGCTTGGTCATGCGTGAATTGTCTGTGTCAGATTCAGCAATATGTGCTTTAAATTAAAACCCAGATATGCGTGTAACTTGGGGCTGACTTAGCTCACTAAAGAAAAATCAAAGTTAGGGTCATGTAAAAATGCCATAGTTACCTTGATGGTTCAGTATGACTCTGGGATGGTAAGGACAATTGTTGCAGCAGGCAGTTGTGCCTTGTTTTACCTTGGTTGCAAAGATACTGTTGAACTTTATTTACTTAAAACATGACAAATACCTTTCCATAAAACTCCTTTAGGGAATCTGGTGTTGATTTCGTTGCAGGCGTAGCTACACATTACATTTTCTTTTAGTCTGAAGTTCCCCGTCTCCTTCAGTACCTTTCCTCTTTCTACTACCATAGGAGTCTGCTGCTGGGTAGCTGTGCTGATAGGGCTCTCTCTGAGGCCATGCTGTATAAAAGACAGCTGATTATAGAATGCTGTCCGTAAAAAGTTCCACCGTGGAGGTGGAAAGCAATGGGAATATAAGGCAATTTCCTTTGTCAGAAGGCAAGCACATGGTGCAGCTACACCCTGGAGGGTGTGTGTAGTAGGTTGAAGCCTTAAGTGTGTAACGTGTTGCTACCTTCTCCTTTTCCCTTTGTGTGTGGAGACCTATGGATTAAAAAAAAAAAAATCTTTCTGCTTACCTTTACTGGCTTTTACAAATGATCTCAAGTTTTGCCAAAAATGGTGATTGTAACAAATGGTTTAGATGCATGTGTTTTGGGCTAAGATGATCCCAGGTTCAAGCCCCTTACCTTGAGGTTGTTATTCCAGCCAGTTCACTTGGGGCTATTATTAAGTGAGGTGAAGGCATTGAAGTATTCCTCATAGCTTCCCATATCTGGAAGATGTGTCAGTGAAATACAAAAGAATCGCTAACAGAAGGGCAGGACAGCATTTTGAACACTTGCACCCAGAGGCTTCACCACCAGGTTTACAACTTGTCTTAGCTTTGCCTGTAGTCCCAGCAATGCTTGTCTAGAGACTAAAATAATTACATTGCTTAGATTTGATGCCCCTCAACGACTGCCATGCTAGTTGCAGGGCATGATGAGTCTGCCTGACAAAGATGCTGTGCAGTGGTCCTTTGAAAAATGTTGGGCCTTATAGATATTGACTGCTCTGCTGCTCTCATGCCATCCCCTTGTAGTCTGTGTTACCTCAAATGGCTGTAAATCCAAGGGGATTATCACCAAATACTTGTAGTTATTTTACTGGCTTTTTAATCTGTATTTACTCTTGGAGGCTTGGATAGCCACGTTACCTTTTATAAATTGTTTTCAAAAACTTTCAAGTCGGAGGGTGTTTGTGATATAGCCATGCTGAGAGCTTCCCTAGCAGGCGTTTTGGGTGGTGGCACAGCGTGCGAGGTTGTTTGCAGATCAGGGATGTGGATGATCAGAGTTCCCACTTGGTTTTGAACATGGACTTCTTCATGGTCTTGCACAGGTGGGTTATTTGCGTTGTGTGGAGGATACCCACAGGTGTAGGAGAAGTACCTCGGTGCAGGCTTGCACTCAGGCTGCTCGAACAATGTGCCCGTCATTTATGCTCACAGCCTGATTTTTTTTTTTTTTTGTACTCAATTCCCTGGCATTACTGTATTCCGGAGAGTAAATAATTATAAACCCATGAATAATGCATAATTTTACTCTCTGCTATAAGTAATCTCTGACTATGTAAGGGTAATACTCTTGTACTGAAAGACATTCTGTTTCCTCCTCCAGTTTACAATAAACCCTTCCTTCAGCTCGTAATCTGCACCAAACGTGTGGCTCTTAAATATTAACCGAAGAGCATGTTAATTTGCGCTATATTCCTATTCCAGGATACGATCTCTTTCATAATAATGCAGTGGAATTTTTTTTCCTGGGTTAATTCCCCACCATGTGTCAACATAGGCCATTAACCGTACGTGTGATTGCTTAATGGCTGGCCTGCAGTGACTCAAATACCAGCTCCAAATAGGTCTTTGCATACAAGTATTGTTCTCTCTAAGATCTTGATGATGGCTTGATTGGCACATGAATAGGGTACATTAGAGCTAGTTACTGTGTCTGAAAGAAAGCTAAGACATCATGTTGGAAGAAAGGAAAAAAACAGGTTGATGTGACATGGGAAGGAGGAGGCAGCAGAAATAACTTACAAATATGGTGGGGGAGAGAGGGGGATGTTGCTTTTCTTGCAGGAGCAGACCTGTCTGAAATTTTTCAGCCTTTCTGTGGCTGTCAGTGAAAATGTTGGACGTCCCGCTTAAGAAGAATGCTTACTGGAATCAACAGGATTTACATGCTTTTTTTTTTGTATCTGCACTGAAAAAAGGCTCCATGTACCCTTATTTCCTAAAACTTCTGAATATTTCAATCCCCTCCAACAGCCAGAGTTGGTGGATAGGCTGAAGTTTGGTTGCTTCCGTGAAAAAGCAAGTTAAGCGCTTCATCCAGGAGTGTGTGGTCACACAAACGTTCCAGTTAGTTTGAGCCACAGGAAAGCAGATGGAAACGTTGCATATAGGCTGCTTGAATAGTTGGAGCGTAACTTCTTTCCATTGCTTTCAGATGGAATTACCTACGCATCTAGCAAACAAGAAACTGGAGCAGTCTCCTGTCTTGTTTCCCTGCTTAAAAAAAAGAAAAAAAGAAAAAAAAAAGGTAGTTTAGTCTTTTATTTCCCCTCCTTTTTTTTTGCTTTGTAATTTGGACATAATTTACTACTACAGTCCCTGCCTTTGTTTTGGGAAGGACATGGTGGGTAGCAGCTGGGCGGAGCGTGGGAGACCAGGGCTGGGCAGCTGGAGGGGCTCCGCTGGTGACTTTGGGCAGGTTACCTCACCTCTATGTGCCAGTTTTCCCTCCCATGCTCTTTGTCTTGTCTATTCAAGCAGCAAACTCTTCTAGGTGAGGGGTGTCTCCAACTGTGATCACGTTGACATGTTAAACTGGGGCCCTTAGCTTCTTGTTGCAATACAAACAGCAGGTGATAAGACGTTGTGCTCCTTAGAGAGATAGCATGGGCACGGAGGAAATGGCCGGTGTATTTGCTGGGTGGGAACACAACCTGTGTCCTTAGCCAGTCACGGCAAATGTTGACTAAGGCTTTAAGTATTTGGGTATTTTCTTTCTTACAAGAATGTTTCCTAAAAGAAGTGGAAAAGGAAACATGCTCCTAAAGGAAAAAATGGCATGGCTGATAGGCTCTTTGTGCCTGCAGAATGGGCTGTGAATACAGAACAGGCTTCTGTGCTTTCCTAAGGGTTGGAGGTCTCTGTGATCATGTTGGAAGTGGTAGGACCATATTTAAAGTTGTTAGGGAGAAATGGAATCACAAGGAGAAAAATCTACATTAATGCAAAAATTGGGTTCAACACTTCCATTTTGTTTTATCATTAACAATTTTGTCCATGTTAAAAGGCAGGGTAGATAAAGATCAGAAGGAGAAAAATGTGCTGGGGCATGGCAGTAAGGATTGGAGGATATGGGATAGTTCATACTGCAGAGTCCTGGGTGTTGGCATACCCAGAGGTGCCCTGGTGCTGGGCTCTTCCAGCTGGGAGATGGGCGCTGGTAGTTGTGCTGACCTTGTCAGAAATTGGACAATGTAAATTTTAAATACAATACCATTCTAAGATATTAGGGCATCGATGGGCTATTACCATATAAACATTAGCTAATAGTGTAAGCTGAGGTAGCCAAACCTTGCAGTAGAAGATGTAGATAGTATGTAAAAGGTAAGAAATGTATTACTCAGCATATTACTTTAACAGTTTTTTTTTTTACTTTAACAATTTTTTTTTAACTTGAACACCATTGCAAGCTTAAACACTTTCCAAGTGTCGGCTCCTCTCCTTGCCTGACACTTGTTTGCCTCCTGTTCATGGTTTCTAGCTGTTGGGGTTGGCATGTCTGCATGTAATATATAACCTTGAATTTTAGCTGCATTCATTGGATTCACAGTGCAGGCAACTACTGTTGAAAGTGGTAGCTGTGTGGTAGTGCTTCTGGAAGAGAATTGTTCGCTTCTTATTGTCAGGAAGATACAGTAAAACAAAAAAAAAACCTTTTTTTCTTTTAAATTGAATTAGTTTAGTAAGAATTTCCTTGCCAATCCTCTAGGCTTTTTATTCTTTCACTGCATACCGAATATGATTAAGACATGGGACATATTAATGTAAATTAATTTACTCTCTCCCTTCAGTGGTTTTATGTTCATCCTGAAGTAACTGGCTAAATGGGAAAGCAGGTCTGAAACAGGGATGTAATTCAGCTCCTGGTCTGACTGCCTGCTGAGGTGTGTGATTTGGTTGAAAATTGCATTGGTTTTCATCATGTGAGCGTGTTCCTACAAGGAGGTGAGCACCAAATGTGTTTTTTCAAGACCATAACACCGCAGTACAACTTAGATTGGTCTAACCTTGAGCTTCCCTGATTTCTCTTCTGCTCCAGCTCCTCTGCCTCTCCCTGCTGCTAACACACCAGGCGGTTCTCCCAGTTAATGCAGATCTACCTGGGCTGAACTTGAAGCACTGACTGTTGCTGTGCAACTACATATACTTCTTTTTTTTATAATCAGCAAAGAATTTTTGGTGTGATGTACTAAGAAAAATACCTGTTGCTTTGTCTTGTTGATCTTCACCTGTGTTACCATAATCTGGGGCATTATCCACATATTAATGGTCCCAGTGGTAATGGATGGCTAAGTGTTGTTGAGTATTTTCTAGCGTCGGGTTGACTTGCATTTGCAATAACCTGGCTTATTTAACATCGTTTCTAAAGATATTAAAAGCTTTAGCTTTTCCTGGTACTACTGAAGCTGGATGAGGGTTACTACCTGGGGAATTTTACATAAGATTAAGACCTTTTACCTAATGGTTTTGTACAAGTAGGTAGGAGGGCTTTATTCAAATATAGATAGCTCTGCCTAAATCGTTTTGTAAGTGTTATAATTAAATAACTCGGTGGCAGAGGGCCCAGACCTTGGAAAAGACTGAATGGAGCCTACACTATTACATGCTATTATCTATCAGCAAACAGGTTAAGCTTGCTCAGAGGGAGTATTTCATAGGATTTTAAAGGTGCCTTGTTGAAACATGATCTTCTTTCCTTCAACAAACACTCCCCTCTCTCTCCCCTGCCCCTGTTCCCTCTCCAACTTCCCTTCTAAACTTCACAAAAGATAGGGCTTAGGTGGAGAGCCAAAAAGAAGTTAGCTATTAATGAAGTGCAGGGGAGCACAGGGGAGTGATTTTATTTTTTAAGCAGCCAATCTCAATTGGGCTTGACTGAGGTCTTATTTTGCTTTTCTGTAGCTAGATATTTTATGTCTTTCTGGCTTAAGATCTTTTTTACAAAGTGGAGTATTTTAGGTGGCTAGCATGCCTTTGTATGCAGGCCATGAACATGGTGGGAAGGCGCGTGTGCCCCAAGATCAGTGCCTGTCCAAGTGTTGCAGCACAGAAAGCATAGCGCCAGCATCTCCTGTGAGTTTTGGAAGATGTGCCAGCACACCAGAGCTGGGTAGCGAGGAAGATTTCTCTGGCTAAAGCGTGCACACATTTTGTCTGGGGCGATGCAGTGAGGAATGGCAGGTCTTGTCAAAAAAAGGCCATTGCAGCTAAACGTCCCTCAGTCCAGAGGGACCAGCATCGTTTTCCATTGGTTATTGTGGGTCGTTAGCTTTCATTCTCTGCCTATATCTTGAGCTAATTTATTCGTCATTTTTGCCTGTCCTTTATGTAGCCCTCTACAGAAAGTCTGTGTTTCCCATTTTGGGGTCCCTCTTTGTTGTTCTAGCTTTTCTTCTCATACAAGAGTTATTGTCCCCTTCCTCCATTTCTGTTGTCTCTGGTCAGTTGTCCTTTCTAGCCAGAATCCCACTCTGGCAGTCAGTAAGAAAGATGTCTAGGATAAATCTAACAAGGGTCAGGCTATTTTATGGTAGAGGCTGTGCTTTGAAATGAGAGAGGGATGTGTGTCCTGCAGGAGATGCTGTGACATGCGGTGCCTTTTATCTAATTCTCTTTTGCATGGTACCACTGAAAGCTGTGGCTTAAGACACCTTCTAAAGATAAGCAAGAGTTTATTTTTTTTTAAATGTGAGAGAATTAGTAAGTTGCTATTCAAGATCTGAAGCATTTCTGCTCATACTGAAGCCTAGGGAAGTTTGACTTTCATCAGTGGTAGAATAAAGAATCCTTTAAAAAACAAAACAAAACCAACCAAAACTTTCCGTCAGGAACTGGAATTCTTGTACATAAAGAGTGTAATTAAAAAGTTTAAGTGCATTATGTTGCCTAGTTAGGTTTATGCAATCTCCGCTGCTGGTTGCTTTAAGAGTAGTGTACATCTCCTGCTTTATGTAGACAGATGTTGTGCTGTGTGTTTTTAATGTGTCCAGCAAAGATGCTTTCCTCTCCCTCTGCTTTTCCTCTCTTCCGTCATTTGATGTCTATTTTCAACAGAGGGAGGTTTTCATAGCTTTTAGCATCCTTGCTGGTTAGTATATGTTCAGGTGTTTTTAAAGACACATGTTTCTGTAAGATGAAAGCAAGGGACTTTGCTCAACTAAGCTGGCAATGAAGATTAAAGTAATTGTCAGAAAAACATGGAAAAAATGTCAGAAAAAAATGTCAGAAATGTCAGAAAAACATGTCAGAAAAAAATGGATCCGCTGAAGCAGGCTGAGGACAGCGAATAACTACTGGAGTACCATGGCTTGGTTTTCACCTTTGGCCTGTAAAAATTGGTCTCTGGAATACCTGCAGTGAAATAACACTTTCAGTAGGTTGCTTCCAGCTACTTGTTTTAGCTGTGTTTATTTGTTTGTTTTTCTTTTCTGTAGTACCTTCCTGGAAGAAGCACAAAGCTTCTGACTGAGTGTGAGAGCCGTATTTACCGTTCCAAACTGCAGCCACGGCAGCAGTCACACTGCAGGAGGGAGCATGGTTGTGTTTGTATTCTGGCATTACATCTCTCCTACCTGAAATGGCGAAACTAGTGGTGACTGTAAGGCTGTGATTCATGTTATCCCCGAGATGCAGCCGCCTCTTGCTAAAGAGGTTACCACCTTCGGCTGCTCATCATTTGAGTTTCGATGCCAGCTCCTCACCCGATCGTGCCCTGACCTGCCTTGGTTAAAGTTGGTTAGTGAGAGAGGATTTAAGCCTTGGTTAAAGTTGGTTAGCGAGAGAGGATTTAAGCCTGGCTGCTTAGTACAGATAAGCCCAGTTAATGGCTAACTGCTGAAAGGTGCAGGGCTGCTCCTGGCTTCTCCTTCATTTTCCTGACGATTCTGCAGTGTAAGGCGTCATGATAAGCAGTCCCTGAAGATTCATGTGATAATGCTAAAGACAGAATTGCAATGCATCTTTTTTGCCTATATTTGTTATAAGTGCAGTTTCACTGAAAATAAATTTCAGTAGAATTCATGGATAGTGATGATGCTTCTCAGATCTTTATTATTAAGGTGTTCTGTTTCATGCTTACACCCACAGAGTCTACTCCCCATATTAGAATTGTAGATGCTAGCACTGGGAGCTACAGGCAAAAGACATTCTTTCCTAATTTCAGATCCCAGAGAAAGCCGAAATTGCGTAGAATTTGGATGTCAGCCACGCTGTATGTCTATGTGGTTTCCGTTGACTTCATTTAGGATTGAATATGACACTTCTGAAAATAGGGCGTTTAGAGCTCCAGAAACTTCAAGACTCTTGCTTTCAGATGGATGTGATTTCCTCTCCTGTCCTAAAGAGCTATCATGTAGTGCAACAAATGTGGTTACGGTCAAAATCCTTGACCAAGTGATGTATAGCCATTCCTGAAGTGCTTTCTGATGATTTATAATGTTGACTTATCTTTACTACCATTTATTATGATGTATACCACAATAGGGTTTTGTATCACCTGGACAGTCTTTTGAGAGTTGTAATTTTCTTGCACAGGTTACTATTTCTTAGATTCCTGTAAGGTCTCCACTCCCTTCTTACCCTTCTGCCCTCTTCATAAGTGCTTCCCAGTTGATACTGGAAGGGGATGTGTAGTCCTCTGGAAAGGAGAGGACTGGCCTGGATGTGTGAAACGTGTGTATTCATGACAATTTGAAAAATGTATATGGGGGGCAGGGAGAATAAAAGTTGCAGTCTCCCGTGGAGCAGACAGCTGACAATTCATGTATCTGATACTTTTATTTACTTTCCTGCACAAGAAGAAAAATGTCCCCCTGCAGCAACTGCAGGATCTCACGGTACCCGAGCTGCTGGTGAGACACAAAGCACCTCTTCAAACATGTGGGCTGTAGAATTCAGAAATAAATCATCTCCCGTTCGGCTCCTTCTGGAGCTCAGTGAAGGAGTCTGTTGTGCCATAGTGGATTTTTTTCCGGTCATCTCTCACAATTGGGTTTGTTTTGTATGCGCTGAACCTTACTTTGATCTCCGTTGCTCTTGAGTTACGTTAGGATACTCTTAACAGCTGCTGAGGAATAACTCTCCTGGTTTACGCTGGGGTATGAGGAATGAAGTTTTGGCCTGCTATTTAATAAACATTTATTTTCAAGAAACAATTGCATCTAGATGTAACGTAAGAGGGCAGTGTTCACGTCAGTGGTGGCTGGGGGCCTGTGCTGCTTGGTCAGGGGCAGCAGACCAGTTGGTGATTGCTTGTGAATCTCAACAGAAATTCACTGACGTCACTTGATGTTGTCAACTGCTGTGGCGGATAAAATATTCTTTTCTCCCTGGGTAACTATGGGGTTTTCTTCTATAATGCTTTCTGCTGTTGTTATAAATAAGGAAACTTTTTTTAATGAGCCATCTTAGATATTATGGTCCGGCAACTGGAGGAATAACATGGGCACTCTTTGTAAAAAGTGTTTTATTAGCTGCTGCTACACTTGTGGTGAGTTACATGTTACTGACATGGCATTCAGCTGGTCACAGCATGAAAGAAGGCACAAATGTCCTGAGACACCATTTCCTCAGAAGCAGCACCAATCCCTTCACGTGCTCTTTTTTCCCTCAGGGGCCCGAACCTCCTAAGGTCAGCACCGAGTCCTGCCATGGATGGGAGCTGTGGAAGATATCCTCAACGTGAAAGTCCTTAATTTCTCAAGGGGGTTGTTTTTGCTGCTACAAAATAGTTCTTCAGGGATTTGTGCCCTTGCAGTATAGCAGGAAGAGTCTAAATTGACCTTTCTGTGACTCATCGTAAGAAGTGATAATTCCAGTTGAGGCAGATGATTGAAAAAATAGCGGTGGCTGTGGATGGGCTAAGAACGCCTGCCTCAGCAGCAGCCCAGACCTGGTGCTTGATTTCGAGGTCAACTTTTTAGGTGGCAAACAAAATCTGCTGTTCTGCATGCGGTCATCAGCCCTTCAGATCTCCGTGCAGGAGCTTCAGTGGGACTTGGTGGCTATCGGTGGGATGGAAGGGGTGGTTTGATTTGGTTTGCTTTTTACCTGAAATCCAGGGGGAGGTGGCACGTAGATGCTGGAGAGCAACGTGGGGAAGGCAGCGGGCAGAAGGACGCTGGGAGTGCTGCATTAACGAGTCTCACTGAATTGCTCCTTAAACTACATATTAAAAAAAAAAAAAAGCAGTAACCAAGTGGAAAGTAAGAACTTGGGTTATGGCATGAATAGTTAGGCAATTATTAGTTCAATTATCAAACTGGATTGTTTTTGTGCTACTTTTACTCCCATTGAGTAATAACTTGCTTTAGGACTGGATTATCGGTGATGGTTATGTAGGTGTGAACTGAGGTGATGGCACTGAGTTTGCCTCTTAGTGTTCCTTCAGAAAGAAAAAAGCTAAACAGGTCTGCATACCTGTCATGTAAGCACTTGCTGCTGGCCTGTCTCTGCTCACGGACTGAGAATGAAATCTGCTTAAAACTATTACCTCGAGGACTTCTATAGGTTTTGTAGGGGGAAAAAAAAAAAAGACTGTGGTAGAGCTAGGACATGTTTCTGCTATTCTTGTCAGTTGTTCCAGAAGCCATGTTTGCCAGGCGCTCTTTATTAAGTCCTAATGTGTGTATTCTTTTTTTTTTTTTTTAAAGACATTATGGGATGAAAATTTGCATGGTGGGTGGTCACAATATTTTTTTTTTTTTATTTTTTCATATGCTGTGGTTTTAGAGCGGTCTTAATAATCTGTGTTAAAATTGTACGGATGTGTAAGTTGGTACAAATCAGTACTGGGGATAACAGTGCTGCCGAGCCTCTTGCATACATGCGTACCTTGTAGTTTCACAGTCATTTTTTTTGCTTAGAGGTGTCAGAAAACTTTTTTATCACCTTCCCACTAGGTCTTCTCTGCAACTGGATTCTCAAATTACTGTGCTTTGAAAGTTTAACATGCGGATTTCTATAAAGAGATACTACTATGTCAGGCTAGAAAATTTTTTTGCTGTTATCACACCATCTGGTTAGGTTCTTTTTTTCTCCTCCTTTTCCTAGAGTGTAAAAATTCCTTACTGTTTATTGATAAATCTATATTTCTTCTTCTCTAGAGATATCAGCATGAATAACATCACAAGGCTGCCAGAGGATGCATTCAAAAAAACTTGGAAGAGCTGTAAGTATTTCACACAAGTTAAAGTTTTGCTACAACATCAGATGGCTGCATAAAGTGGAAGGTGGGTGGGGAAATAGTGTTGAATTGAGCAGTGAACAGAGAAAGCAATTATACTTTAAAAAAAAAAATCCTGTACATGTTTGGAAACCGGAACAGTGAATGTTACTTACAAGGGACTTTTTACGGTAATTATTTTAATCACGGCTAGAGTGATGACACATACTAATTACAGTGTTATCCAAAGATAACACAAGAGGTGTGTAATTACCATTGTTTCTGAAGGAGCTACAGTATAGCTGTTGCATAAGTTCCATAAAATATATGTTGGTTCATTTACTGAGCAGCTTGCTCCCATTGCCCCGTAGGCTGCAGATGCAACGCTCACAAGCCCACCCTGACCTACGTCGGAAATTCAAGTTCTCTGTTATGGGGCTTCTTAGTTTCTCTGGCAGAAATTCTCTCTCCGTTTCCCATCTTAATTTTTGTCCCACTTGCTTTTTAGCTTTTGTTTGGGTTTTACTTGGCTGATTCTTGGCTTCTGAATCCTGGAGCCACACTGGGGCTTATGTGCCCAGTGTTTTGCTGAAGCCTTCACTGAGATGCCTTTGCAAAGTTGCAGCAGCCCTTGACAGCATAGCTCAGCTCTGAACTGGATTGGGTTTGAGAGCCAATAAACAGGGCGAAGGCTTTGCCTTTCAGTTACTACTTTAGTAAGTAATACGATGTGACAAGTGACTTCTGTGTGCCTTAGTTTCCTTATCTATGAAGAGAGGGTAATAGTTCAACCTGTGCCAGAGAGCGTTGAGAACTTCCAGTAATAAGCAATAGATAAGACAAAACCACTGCAGTTTGCTTTGCTTCTCTTGCATTTTCAGTGTCAAAGTAGCATTTCTCATCTCAAAGAGCATTTAAAACACAAAGTAAGGCTGTCGTTATTCGTGGCTTTGCCTAGACTGGAACGATGAACGCTGTGTTGAGAGATTTTTTTTCTTTTTAATAAAAAAGGGAAAGAACAGCTCACTTCCCCAAAGAGACAAACCCTTATGAAGTAGAGAAGCATTCTTCTGACTTTACAGAGGAAGAAACTGAACCGAAGAATGAAAACCATTTGTAGAGGGCAACAGGATAAATTAAGCCTGTAGCAAAACTGCAGATAAAGCCCAGAACCTGTCAGCTCTGGTTATCTGCTATAACCAACACCACCACTGCACCTCACTGGGACAAAGATATTGAGAAATTGATAAGAGGTGGATCACTTGCTCCTGAAGAAAGGCTTGAAAGCCTTCTTGAAAGCTCCTGTTTTTCTTCCTTGCACCCCAGCTGGTTGGTCTAATAAGGTGTTCTACTTCTCCTTACCAGGATATAAGAGAGAACAAAATTGTAATGTAGCAGCTACCATTACTAATACACTTAAATAACTCCATTTTCCTTGGTTCTTAAGTAGTTTTGACTCGGGTCAGTACAATGGTGAAGTGCAGTTGAGCTTATTTATGTTGGATGAATTGTGTGTAATATCTTATTTCATGCTAAACAAGTTCTGGTTTATTCCCTCTGATTTTAGGTATTGCTTAAATTTGCAATATAGTCGAGAATACCTCATGAAGGAAAATAGATTTACCAGGATTTCACGTGGTGCATGTGTCTAATTGACACAATTTAAGAAAGGCTCTATGGCCTGAGTGGTCAATTTACAAAAAAATAAAAAATATTAGAGGTCAGGGGAGGCTTGCTTGCCTTAGAATATATACAAGCCAGCATTCCCTATGTGCTTTATCGTGTGTGCTGCTGTATGTCTGTATATTTTGTTAGACTGTATTTGTAGTGCAGTTTTGTTCCAAATTCTTCATAGTCATGTTTCACACCAAAAGTTGAAAAAACAAACAATCCTGTTTTCCCAACTGCAGATGACTGTGGGAGACTTCATTTTTTCCTTATAAGTAATTAAGCAATAAAACCTAACTGGTGGGTGTGCATATTGTGTAACTTCCATAAACCCTGGGGTGTGTCAGGAGGTAAAGAGAAAAGGCAGAGCCTTTAGCCATCATCTCTTGTGCTTATTGCCTAAGAGCCATTTGCTACGTGTACTTCATTGTCCCCCTAAATTCCAGCATTTCAGTTTGCAAAAAATAGGCTAGCATTAAGCTCAGAATTATATGTGAACACCCAGAAGCTTTGTCATTTCTAGCATGCGTATTTGAGATGTTAAAGCAACTTCTGGAAAAACAAAACACCAAAAACCGCCAACTTTACAGTAAAGATGATACTTGACAAATGTTTGGACATATTTGAATCAATCATAGTTCCTTAGTAGGAGAATCTGCAGAAAGATTAAAAAGAAAAACTCTCCGATTCAACAGCTATCATGGACGCAGAAAGAGAGGAAAGCTACTGTGAGAGCAGAGCCATGAGTAGGCAGTATCTATCTATGTACAGTACTTAGTTGAAAACCATTAGCCGAGCCCTGTGAGTTGTTCGAAACGTTTCTCAGCAGCAGCTTTGACTTTGCAACCTACTTGCGGAGGCTCTGACCATGCCCAACAGCAGTGAAATGAGGAAGGTTTCTTCCTTCTCTGTAGAGACCTGGTTATGGTCATCCGTGCACAAATCAGCTCCAGGTTCCCTTACTTCAGCTCATGTTCTTCCTAGAGGGAATATAATAGACTAAAGTAGATTCAAACAAAAGCAGCTCACCTCCTTATCAGAAATGACAGTGATGTGGTTTTGCTTCGTTCTGCCTTTTTCTCTGTGGGACAGGGTACGGAAAATTTTAGGTCTTTATTTTTGCTGATTGGGGACAGAAAAAAATAAATTGTTGTACTTCCCACTGTACAACCACAATGTGCCCTCTCCACTCTAAGGTGATTTTCAAACTTTCTTCTTGGATTTTATTTACAGTTGAACAGATCTAAATTCTGACTATCAGGCACTAGCGAAGTTGCTTTTTCAGCATGGAAATCTGGGTGTGAGTCTCCATGCCAAAGAAAAAGAGAGAGAGTTAAAGCAAAGTGGTTTTGAAATCTGTGCTAGAAGTGACTTTTCCATCTAGAACTTTTCCCAAGAATTACATGCCTAAAGCAAATGAAAATCCCACAAACTTAATGATAATGCAGTACGTACCCACCCCACCACAAACTCTAGTAGCTCTGCATCCAGGAGACAGCCCCAGACACTTTTCTCTTTATATCATGCTTTAGCTCTGCCATTTGTCAAACACTCTGGCAGACTAGCCCCTGACCGAGTTAGTTAATTAATATTGCAAAATAGTATCACAGAATTTAATTTAATGTAAATGGAAGGCAATTAGATGTATTATGTAGGCAATTGAGTCTTACGCAGTGCACATATGGAGAGTATGGGATTAAAAAAATGCAGTAGGAGTCATTTAAAACGGGTGTTGTCATTTCCTTAATGCAGTGAATTATTTGCTAGTCTGGAGAGACTTCAGAGGGTCATTTTCCAAATCCTAAAATGAATGCTAGTGAATAAAAGTGAAAGAAGCAGTGTGCCAGACTTGTAAAAGCTGGCTGCTCAATTAAAAGTTGCCCCCTGCGTCACCGAACAGGGAGTGACCTGGGTGCTCCGATGTGTGCATCCCGTGCCGTTTTTAGATGTGCTGGGTTATCTGAGACACCCGCACAGGACTGGCAGATCTGATGCGGTGGCCGCGTGGAATGGCAGTGGGGGCCAGGTGGAAGAGGACATCTGAAATGGCACTAAATGGCCATGTTTAGGGAACCGACTCCCCAGTGAAGTATCAAATTTTTGGGTATAATCTGAGTTTTTGTACCTTTGAGAACGTCTCCTACTGGAGTATTACTACTCACAGGTAGAAGCAAAGGGATTCCGGGTTGTCCGTGGGCAGAATCCGCTCGTTGGGTTATGTGCTCCATGTGCCCCTGTTCACAGCCTCATCATGCGTGTCACTGCATAGCACGCTTATCATATGTCTGCAGGATTCTTGCACTATTTATAAATGTTATAAAAATTCTCCATCTCTGTGTAACTGATACCCATCTGGAAGTAATTTGCAAATGGTTGAAACGGCAATGGTCAGAGCCAGCGAGGAGCAGACCACCAAGGGTTTTGCCACAGCAGTTAATGAAGTGTATTCTCCAGAAAATGTTAACATAAATATGCTGCAGCCCTGAACTTGATATGGAAACTGAAAATCCTTGAAGAACTTGGCCACAGTTACTAACCACACCTTAAAGTATTTATAGAAAGCTAGAAGAGGGAGATATAGTTAGATAATGTAAGTGTTTTTAGAAAGCAGTAACCATTTTCCAGTGTGAATTTTTAACTGGAAGAGCCAGGCTATGGTATGTTTTGATGCTCTTCTAAATGGTTCCTTCTAATATTTAAAGTTATCTAAAGTAGTTTGAAGGATTTTTAACTGTATGATTTCCATTCACTGTTTGTGAGTGATCTACTGAATTAGTTAAAAACTCTCACCAAGGAAGACAAATCAAAATGATTTTTATTCTTGTCCAGTTTTCCAGTCTGGCTTCAGAAGCTTGGACCACTTGAATGTAGCAAAAGTCTCCTTGACTTAATGACCTTTTAACCTGTTTTGATTTCCACTGTTAACCCTTGAAAATGTTGTCATCCTATTTGCCCCTCTCTGCTGGGTGAGGTTTAGATAATAAGGTTTTGGCTGTCTGGTGGCTGTTCCATGTGAGAGGCGGTAGGGAGGCAGAGGACAGCAGGATCTCCTGCGGTCTCGCTGTCATTTGCTTGTGACACAAGCACATCGTTGTCTGAAGGGGAGCACCCGTCACCTCCCAGCCGGTCAGCCCTGGGACAGGGCTCTGACCTTCTGCAACAAGGATTAAGGAGGATGCGCTCTGCTCTTTGGCGGCTGTGGTTTTGAAGACCAGTAACACTGCAAGGAGAACAATCCTCCCGAAAGCACCAAGAGACAGCAGTGCTCGATTACCTTCCAGCTGTGTGCTGGTGCCAAGGTCTGTTGTCAAGGTCTGTTGTGTTTCTGGTTTTTGTTCATGTATGATATGAAACAGTCTCTCTTCTGTGACACTACCTTCAGATATATTTTTTTTTTAATCAGTCAAGGGCAAAACTTTATTGAGGTTTTTATTTAATGGCTGGTGGAAATGGTTAGGGAAATAAAGTCATAAAAGGAAGATTTAGATTAATAAAAGTTTTCTCTTCTCTGAAAGACAATGCTAATCTGCTTTTTGAGAGGTGAATGAACAGCAAGCGAGAGACCGCACACATGCAACTGTAATTTTTCAGGAAAATAAATAGTAGGACTGAGAATTTGCTTGACTATTTAGTTATATCCATGCTGATTACAACACTAAGAGGTCTGGCTTAAACATCTCACCCTCCCCCCCGCCCTCAGCCACTGTCTCTGATCATGGCTTTTAATTGACAAAGTGTATTTTAAGAACATAAGGATTAATTAAAATGCATCCTGGCAGTGAAAATGAGGTGTTTTTCCCATAAGGTTGTAATCAGGAAGTAGCTGCAAGGGAAATGTCTAGAGTTATTTTTCCTCCTGACTGCAGCTGAAGATGACCACCTGGCTGAAATGTCACAGCTGCTTGCTTTTGTAGTATCTATTTCAGTGTGTAATTTAGATGGTCCCCTTCCTTCTAATTTCTGCATCAGCACCAAGTTATATTATCCTTGGGGAGGGAGGGGGAGTGTCTGTCTTTTTTATTACTTTGGTTTTATGAATAAGACATGTCTTGGAGTTACGCCAAGGCCACCAAGGCTGAGCGGTTAGTTTGGGATGCAGTGTCTTTCCTCACCTGGCTGTGGAGCGTTTGGTGGAAGGAGGTTTTCTGTCCTTAGCGGTGGGTCTTTTAAAGTGGTATTTTCAAGGTAGAGTGTGAACGTTGATGAGATTGTGCAGTTCCTCTCGCTTTTGTAAACAGGAGTAATCCCAGGATCTGTAGTGGGAAGCTGGAGATGAAGGGCTTGTTTTGAGTAGAGAAGGTAAGGACGAATCTTCATGAGAAGAGTTGTCCTGATGCCTTGTGTTAGCTGACATGTGGTTAAATAGCCTCTTGTGAAACTAGCTGGTGTGACTGGAGATGTTACCACCCCATATCTGCCCATACAGCCCCACCGGCACAGACTGAGGAATGAGTGGAGAGCTCTCCTCAGCTGCTTTGCTATAAAGGCAGCCAGTGTAGACGTCCTCTGTTGGTATTTCAAAAATAGCCGGCTGACGTTGGGTTGGAAGCAGATGAGTGCTCTTCATCCATCTGCCAGCTCTGAATATTTGGACAGCTGGAGGAGGTAATTTCCTCAGTTGCTCCAGTGTGAATTCCAAGAGGTAAAGTTCTAATGAAGAAAATACAAGGTGTAGGTTTCACATGTGGTAGCAAGTTAAGAGCCTAAGCTCCGACTTGACCAGCTAGCATACATTAGGAACGTTTGCTGCCTTGTGTGCGCCGGAGCTTTAGAAAGTGCATCGGCATGTTGTAACTTGCGCCTTCAAATTCTAGTCAAGACAAACCTTTAGGCAAAGACTCCCAAGTAGAGTTAACCACAGTCAGCTAAGATATTTTTAAACATCACCTACTTGGTCTGGACTAGATGCTAAATGATGTTTAAAAACATGTTGGCCAAAATGTGTTTGTTTAATGTTTTCTTATCCATGTGAGTCTTAAATCAGTTTGATTCTGGATGTGTTTTAATCCTGCTGATACAAGAATAAGATGTCTGTAGCTTAGAAGGTTCTTGCTGTGCTTACTAGTTGTGTATTTTTGCTGTTTGTGGGGAAAGATGCTGTTAGGTTGAGTAAATTCCATTGTTTTTAGAAGATGAGGAAGTTTCTTTCCAGTTTCTATTTCTACATGTTAATTTCAAAAGTTGGCATGGCTGTGTATAAGGATCCCAAGACTGGTTATTCTGCTGCAAGTACTTTTAGAGGGAAACAACTTTATCCTTATCTGCTGTCTCCAAGTTTCAACGTTCAGCATTATTTTCACATGCGCACAGAAGCTGGCTTAGCTACATGGCCTGGAGGCTGAACTTTGCGGTGTTGTGCTTCAAGACCCGTCTTAAAAGCCTGAATTTATTATGCTGCCTGAGCTGCCAGGTTGGGGCTGTCTGAACATATAAACCAGATAAGAAACTTCTGGAGGCCGAGAAGCTGAGGCTCAGAAGCTCTCACGCTGTGAGTCTCTCTAGGTACAGTCCCCGAAATAGTCTCCGTACCATGCAGTCTACCTCTTCCTTTTGGTTTCAGGAATTGTGGGACAAAAGATGTATGTGTGCAAGCGAGCAGGTAGCCAGTTCCAGGCTCAAGCCTCAAGAAGAGTCCCATGTAGCTCTGCAAAAAACATTAAATGGTCAGACAGAAAAGCAGAAAAAACAAATCCTATCTGTTGGAGGCAAATGCATTATCCCTGTACTCTGGGAAACTGAGTGTATTCTGTCATCATAGTGTCTTGGTATGACACTGTATGCTACCATCAGAAGACATGGTGGAGGAATTAATTCTTTTACTGCCTTTCCTCCCCTCCTCTTGGGTGGTTATGTTTTGATATATTTTTTGTGAGTGCTGAAGTGCTCTTGCCTAATTAGCATTGGCAGCTCTTATCCTGGCACAGAAGTAGTAACAAGTGCTCACGTAAAGTTCTTTTCCTGCCCTTCCTACATAAAAGTAAAATTCTAGATGATTCTGATAAAATATTTGCTTTTTTTTCAGCTAGCAGAAAGTTAAAAATTGACCTAAATCTGAAACAAATAATCATATTGAAAATTGCTCCCATTTCTGGAGGTGTTCAAGGCCAGGCTGGATGAGGCTTTGAGTAACCTGGGCTAGTGGGAGGTGTCCCTGCCCATGGCAGGGGTTGGAAGTGTATGATCTTTAAGCTCCTTTCCAACCCAAACCATTCTATGATTCTATTATTCTCTAAGGTTATTCATTGTGAAAGTGTCTACAAAACCTGGGTCTTGTATTTACCCAGTATGTGTCTGAAGTGCTTAGAAAACTGGTAACAGAGGTTTAGTTGCCAAATATACGTAGATTTAATCTACTTCCACATTTTGCAGTGTCACTTGTTAGATGCATGGTCATTCAAAAGATCCCATGCTTGGAAAGCTAATAAATGCCAGGGTGAGAGACAGGCTGCATGGCCAGACTGAAGCAGCTTTGAGGATTTACTATCTCAACAGTCCTTTTTTCACCCTCTCATGTCTAACCATCAACATATTTCATGATTTTGGAAACCTTCTGAACATCCCGATAGCACTATCTGCTAAAAGCACAAATACGCACTTGATTCAATTGCTGCTTCCCAGTCAATCAAAACTGAGCTTGGTTACTTTCATCCCTGTGTCTCTTCCTTACGGACTAGATAAGTGAAATACCTGTTTCCCTCGCCTGCTGCTCTCTGCACTGGCCCGTGATGAGGTTGGTGTCCAGTCCCCAGACCTCTCTTGGGGTGTCGGAGTTCTCTGAAGAGGAACTGTCAACCACAAATCCCCCCCTGCTTTCTCAGCAGCCGGCCCACCGCTATGGAAGCCATTCTCACAGCACGGCTGAGTGCCCCTGATCTCTCGGCATCCACAGTGAAGAGAAGTTTAATATTAGACATGGCTTTTTGAGCGGACAGGAAGAAATAAAATCCTGAAAACCACCCAGCTCCCCCTTACTCTGCCACTGAAGTGTTTAAGTTTGGGCATCATGATGAGTAAGGTGGAATAATTGTCTTGGGTAGCTCCTTCGTGAGTAAACATGATGGTGTCTGTAATGATTGTTATTTGTGCGGTGAGAAATTAGAGGGAAATAAAAATCCGGCGTGGCAGAACCTGGATCACTGTATGCAGACTCACCCAAGTGACTTGGGATGGCTGTCCAGGGAAAGGTCTACCTGGCCTGTGGGGGAGCAGAGAAAGGTTATCATGACACAGTGCAAGATGTACAAAGGCAATTAGGGAAGAAGGTGCATTTTATAAAATGTATTCTGCTTTCTGCTTTGGAGGCAAGAAGAGTCAAAGTTACTGCAACAACTTGTCATTACTGCTGTAGACTAGTTGTTACCAATTTTCAAGACAACACGAGATTGTTGCTTATGTTTAAGACACGTCCAAGTTAGAACATTTGTGCAAACTTCTGTTTTTTTTGCTGGAGAGTACTAGTTGGGACTATGAAGCTTGCTTCAACAGCTCATAATTGTTTTAGGTTATATGTATTTCTGTCGGTGCATATGTGTTGCAGCCTGCGGGCTCTGCTTCAAGGAGGTCTTCCCCAAAGACCTCCCCTTCCCTACTGCTTGCAAATTGAATGCATATAGAGCGTATTTTGCAAGGATCGGCATGCTTGCTTTCTTCAAAATCCATCATAATTTATTTTCCCGTTAACAAGGAAAAAGATATAAATATTCTTTGATAGTCCATGAAAAGAAACATCGTAGAGCCATATTATGTCTTGCGGTGGGTGCTGGTGGCTTTTACTGACAATTTAACAGCTGAACTTACAGACAGGCTTAAAACTTTTTTAAATCAATCCGTTTAGTTTACTTATGCATTTTAAATTTTAGACTAGAAATTCATTTTGAAAACTAGCTATTACCTTGCAGTTCAGTGTAACTTTGAGAAAGCTGTAACTGCTACAAAGAGAAGTCTGGGGGATGAGAAGTGCCTACTCAGCTGGATGGAGCTGGTGCAGTTTGTGTTGTAGTTACAGACTTCCTTCTTCAGTCCTGGTTTATATACTCACGGTTTTATAAATAGCGGCTGAGGCTGTATAATACTGAAACTACCGCCAGAAAAGGAGGAGGGGACAAATGCGTTTTCCATGAGCACCAACAGAATAGTTATGCTAAATTGGCATGGAAGAATTGGGAGTAATCTGTAGGTTATTGATTGGCTTCACAGCCGTGCAGCAGGCTGCAGCTGACAGAAGTCCCAAAGGAGCCATTTGCTAATCACAGATAAGCAAAGTGAAGTTTAGTCCGGTGATACGGCTTCCATTTCACAGAATCACAGAATGTTA
>NW_010120279.1:0-4334 GCF_000699245.1 Pterocles gutturalis
CACAGCTCTGCACCCCCAACACCACCACTCTGCAGGGGGAGCACCCTGCAGTGCACCCCACTACCCCTAAAGCCCAAACCCTACCCTGAGCCACAACGCTGCCCTCCTGAGGGGCACCAGAATTTGCCCCTGGGAGGTGGGGAAACTGCAAACAGCAGCCTGGACCCGAAAACCTACAAAATCCATGTGAGGCTTTCAGACTACCTCTGGTCACTCAGGATCATGTGCCATGAAGAAATGGGGTACACCAGGGAAGAGGAAACTTGGATACCCCCCCCATTCTGATCCATCTCCTTTCGCTCAGCACTGCCAGAGGATGCTCTTGGCTGGAGCCAAGGGCAGACCCCCCACTTTTGCCAGGACTCAGGGCTCTGCTGAGGGTGTCGCAACCCAAATCTCTGACACGATGTGACTCTTGCATGTATGGTGAAGGGCAGGGACTAGTGCAGATCATTTGTATAACCAAGCAAAAGGCAGCTTTAAACAAATAAAGGCTATCATCAGAACTCACCATCCTCCCCCCTGCAGCGTTTTTTTCTGTTTTTTTAAAGGAAAAGGCATTTGAAGCCCTTCAATCACCCCCTTGGCCACTTATAAATGAGATCTCCCATCACCAAACACCCTCGGTCAAGTCTCAATTGCAACAACTAAAATCACCGTATAACTGCAGTTAGGAATGGAAAGGAGATTTTTTTTTTTTTGTCCTAGCCAAGTTTGAAAGGCTAACGCCAACTTTTTTAATTAACACAATTGAGGGGGGGTAAAAAACCCACCTCATTAAATTTCCTATTGCAACAGCAAGGTCTGAACAACAATCTAACGTCAGGGACACAGCAGATAATTCGCCCTCAAAAAACAAAGCAAAAGGCGCCGCACAATCCAGCAAACGCAACATCTGGAGTCCCTGCCTGCCAAAACAAACTCCAACCAGCTACTTTTTTGTGTGAAAAGCTCACGGTGCCACAGCACATTGCAATCAGAGAGCCGAGAGAGCAAGTGATAGAGGCAGAGACACAATAAAATGGAGATGACAGGAGATAAGGGTGCTGTGGACCCAACAGTACAGTTCGAGGAGGGGAGGTCTGTGTTCAGGCTTGCTGGGACTTTTTTTTTTTTTTTTTTTTTTTTTTTAAGAGAGAACAAAAAAGGAAACCCAAAACCATCAACAACAACAAAAATACAACAACCAACCCAAAGTCGATAATTCAGAGGAACTGCTCAGCGAGCAGTGGTTTTGGAGACCTGATTAAAAACACACACACAGTTTAGGAAAACGTGCCGATTTCAAAATTAATGAGGGCGTGGTGATTTTGGGCCAAGCCATTGTATCCTCATCCAGCTGCCCGCGTGAGACCCCCCAGGAGAGACATCCCTTCACACCACCTGACATCCAGAGCTCGGATCTTCCCTGCACAGCCATTCCGGATCTATAATTTCTCCCTGACAACAGCATTTCCCTTCCTTGTGCTCACGATGCCGTCAATTCGCTTGGCTCAAGAAAAAAGGGAGATACCATGACGAGTCCTCCCAACCCTGGCTTTGCATCCCCACTCCTATCTACTAGGAATTACTGGTATTACTTAGTGGTACCTACTGGTTTTGGCTTATCAGCTGAATGTGCTTTTGCAATCACCTCAACAAATATTGAAATACAACGACACCTATCAGCCAGGGGAATCCACAGGCTCTTGGGTTGCCCAAACCTTCCTAACTTTGGGCGTTCCCAACTGGCAGAAATGCATTTGCAAGACACTTTCCAGAAAGAAAACCAAGGCAGAGCAGGGATCTGGACCCCATATAAAGCCCACCTTTCTTTTAGGAGAGGGCCTTTAGAGAAAGGCTAATTTTCTCCTGGTGATGATGTTTCTAAAGATTGGCAGTGGGCTGTTGGGAGGCGGGATGTGCCGATGCCCTGTGAGAGTTTCATTGTTCATGTCCTCTTGACGGGCTCAGGGCTTCTCTCCACACATTTGCTCTGGAGCAAACTTTAGTGAACAAACGCCATAAATGGAAGGCTTTTAATTCCTAATTTATTTTTTTCATTAAGAATGAGCCCAGCCCTAATCCTCAGATGTGAATACCCTGGGATTTGGAGCCGTTTGAAATCTGGCTCTGCGTTTTCTGCCTTTAAGCTTGCGTTGATTTACATAAGTCAAGACAACAGGTCTCAGCCCATCGGGCACCCAAAGCCTGAACACCAGCCTACCAATCTGCCGAAGCCCCGAAGTGGATGCTCATCCTCTTCTCCATCTTGACTTGGGGAGGGGACCCAGGACCCAAGCAGCAATCTGCTGAAGCCCCAGAAAGGATGTTCATCCTCTTCTCCTCCATCTCGACTTGGGGAAAGAACCCAAGACCCAAGACACAATCTGTTGAAGCCCCAGAAAGGATGCTCATCCTCTTCTCCTCTACATCGACTTGGGGAGGGACCCCAAGACTCAACTCTCACCTCACCCAAGGGTTGCAGGCATCCCATTGGTGTCCTTGCGACACCACTGCCTGTGACACTACGGACCCCAGAATGAACCCCCAGTTTCAGGCTGTGCCCAAGAGCTTTCCCCACACCTCCCAGTTTCTGCCAGTGCTGTCGGATGTGGGCGAGGGGTGTCGCATCTCCTCCTGGCACTGCTGCTCCGGGAACATAAATACGGCCTGTGACAGCAAGAGGAAGCTACAGGGAGTGTGCTATTGTGTTTATTTATAAACTGAATTTCTGCAGGATGATTTGTTGGTCTAAAGAGGAGGAAAAGCGAGGAAACCTACCCGAATCGGAGGCAGATCTTAACAACACCGGGGAAGGAGCCTGCTCCCCGGCTTAGCTGCCCATTCATCCATTAAAATCCCGCTGATTTATTATCCCGCCTGACAAGAGAGCCCAGAAAGCAGGGGGAAGTTCAATTCAAGTTTACAAAACTCTTTTTGTCATAAAAGCCCGAACAAAGACATCAATCACTCCTTTAATTCACCCATGTCACTCTCCGAGAGGAAAACTGGCAGAACGCTCTGCTTCCTCCTCCCGCCGCTTGACGATGATTTCACCTAATTGGTTCAGTGTTAAGTAACCTAAAGGAATGCAAGGCGTAATTAGATTTAACGTTGTTTCCTCAAGATACCCACATGTCCTTCAGGTCATACATCTTACTAATGTGTTTATACATACAACGTCTCCATTAGCTACTTTTTTTTTGTTGTCGGGTGATTTTTCTCAGAGATAAGTGTTAGATTAAACAAAACAGAAAACACAGGCGGGGCGACCGTGTTTTATGGGCTCCAAAAAGGCAACTCAAGGTTGGTTTGGTTTAACAAATAACAGCCCCAAGATGACTCTAATAGGATCACGCTCGTGTTAAAACACACGATGGGCGACTAACGAGAGGAAGAGCCCGGCGTGGAGGACGGGGAGGAGAGAAAAGCTTTTGATTAGAGAGGAATGTGGTTATTACAAGATCAGACGGATGGAGCAGAAAAAGCAAGAGAGAAAGACAAGGGATAAAAAAAAAAAAAAATCAGGAAAATTTCAAGAGGTTGAGAAAAGAAGGAAAACGCTTTGTATTTTTTTCTTTTTTCTTCTTCTTTTCCCTCTTTTGTAACTTTTACCGTTATTTGGGGAGCAGTGGGGGGAGGCTGTAACATACCTTCCTTTTTTTAGATCTTCCTTCTGCTTGTAAGGTCCTAGTGCACTGCTCCACGCATTCAGAGAAGCTCATATTACTGTGGTCAGCGCTGTAATCCAGGTCTGCTAGTCTGGCCAGGGAAAGGATATAGTTACAGGCTATTCTCAAGATGGCCAGTTTGGACAACTTTTGACCATAAGAATAGCAGGGAACCTAGAAAGGGTAACAGGGAAAAAAAATAAAATTAAAAATTAGGCCAGATAAATAAAATATCTTGCTTGAAGCATGACAAAACAACTATAGGTTATTTTCTTAGCAGTTTTTAACATAAATAGGAACTCTAGCGATAAAAGGCCATATGGTGCCAACAGGTTTTTAAGAAGAACTCCCCCGCTGATCTCCATGGGAATGAAAGCAGCACGAAGCCTCTTGATTTCAGCGGGGCAGTTCTGCTTAAAACGCGATGGCAGGATACAGCCTGGGATGTCTGCCTGCCGTTCAGTTCACTTCTTGGAGGCTCTGTTTTTCTTGGAAACCTGCAACCCTCATGCCACCCGGTTACTTGTCTTGAGTAACTTACTCCCCACAAGTAGCTCCAATGCCATCACAGGTCTTGCAAAATAAGGCCATAAGGGGCGTATGAGTAAATGTATCACAATGTGGTGTTTTTGTGCTCAAACAGCATCGACCATGACTTCCGGCATGTGCAAAAACACGACG
>NW_010120279.1:4365-17050 GCF_000699245.1 Pterocles gutturalis
TAGGAGCAGGACCTGGAGGCAGTAATTCCTACCTGCTGAAACACCCCATCACCTCACCTCCCAGAAGAGACTAAACCAGAGCCTGGTTCAGGGCCCTGGCTGTACCTTTTGCAATTTACTTCTTTACCCTTGAAGACTTCTAGCCTAATGCAAAGCATTCAAACAATTCAAACTAAACATGATGTGTCTACGTAACTGAACAGTGCACGTTTCCTGCTGTAGGAGGTTTGATTGCTTGTCCATTGCAATCCAGCAAAGCACTACATACGTGCTCAATTTTAGGCGCACGACTTCGACATGTCCAGCTTAACGAGAGATCTCCTGAGTTCAATAGGCTTGGGGCCCCGTTCACTAGTTTGCAAAATTGCTAAAGGTCATTCAGCCTTTCATGCACAAGAGCCTATTGCCTACAGGAAACTGGAGCCGAGCGTTTATCTGAAATCCATCCTAGCCACTCGGACCGTCTGCCTGCCTGTCAATCTAAGTTTTCATACTACATCAATCACTGGAATGCCTCAATGTCCCTCTACCATCTGCCTCCGTACCAGCCTCCACCCTCCTCATCCCTCTAGGGTGTCACACTCTGCTTAGGGTAGGAGATTTTTTAATGCTTCTTGCCATGCTCATGCCTCACCTTCTCTTTTCTCTGCAGAGACACCAAGCCAGGCTCATCCCTGGAGCGATGTCATTGACTTTACATAAGGTAAGATGGGTTCATCCCCCTCCACGAACCCCACAGTGGGCATACACAGATGCCAAGGGAGGAGCAGAGCCGCTCAGGCATATATGGCATTTCCCCAAGTATTCTGCCAGGTTCCAACTAATGTCAGATCCATGACCTCTGCTAGATGTGCCTCCTCGGTATTTAGCAACCTATGATAGATCTTTTTGTCCATGAATCTGGTCCAGTAAGCTGAACCCCTTCCAGCTTTTAGCACCCCCAACTTCCTCCTGAGAAGTTCTCTCTCCATTCTGTATAACACAGCCCTCCTTTTGATTGGTTTGAACTTAGCTCTTACTATCTTCACTCGAGGTTCCCTGGTTCTTGTACTAGAGAACCTCATTCCTCTGTGACACACATTTTTAGCCCTCCATCACCTCTTCTGCCTCTTTTCTGGAAGGAAAAAACTGAACCTGACAGTGAACCTGAAGCTGACAGTTGCCATCCTGTAACTCTGATCACCCCTGCCACTTTTCCCTGAACCTTTCCTAGTCCTACACGTACTTTTGGGTCTGGAAGGACCAGAACAACACGCAGTATTCATGTCGTGGGTGCTCTGTGTATTTATCTAACAGACGTTGATGTTCTCTGTTTTGTTTAATATTCCTTTTCTATCACTCCTGATCTAATCTGTGACCACTTCCAGGCACTGATCTGAGATTTCCATTGAACCACCTACAGGAACCCTGAGGTCTCTCTCAGCTGAGATAATGGTCAGCTCAGGGTCTATAATTTTGGGTGTGGAATCTGGTGTGGATTTTCCCATATGCATCACTTCATCTACATTGTATGTCATTTACCTAGTCACTCAGTCATACAGTCCTTCCGTAGTTCTGCTTATCCTTGATACCTTTAGCAAACAATCTGTACCTTTTGCTGGAGTATTGTCAGCCAACTTCCCATCCCACTCCTCACCCACCCTTCCAGGTCATTTATGAACACACTGAGCAGCTCACACAGGCACAATTTCAGGTGGTGGGACCTTTGGAGTCTCCAGCCCAACTCCTTGCTCAAAGCAGGGCTAAGCTCAAATTCAGGTCCTGCTTTGTCCACCCGTGACATCCCTCCCCACAGGAACAGCCCTTTTTCCCTACCCGTTGTTCCCTGCCTGTCCACCAATCTCTAACCCACATTCCTGTCCAAACTGATCAGTTTCTTCAAAGTGCTCCGAGGGAGGAGCTCAGCCATAACAGTTCTGGAAATCCAGACCAGCTATAATCAGTTGGATCACCCTTACCCACAAACACATGGACTTTGACGATGTTGATCTTATGGGTCATTTAACTTGTACGATACAGCAGAGCTGCCCAGCAGTATCCAACCTCTCCAGAAGCAAGCTAACAAGCTTCATAGCACCTTATTCTATACACATCATCTGCTACTGATACCCCCGAGGAGGCAGAGAATCTATTTATTCTCTGGGAATGCCCAGTGCCACTGCCGCATCGACCTCTGGTGGGAGTTGCATGGAGCAGAAATTTCTCTGCCGGTAACAGAAACCCAAAAGGGACAGAGCCACTTCCAGTCCCCTCCTGCTGGAAACAGCACTAGGTGTCCCACAGGATTCGAGACACACCCTGTAAGACCCTCTTTGCAAAGCTGCAAGTCAACATGAAGGCAAGGCTAAGTGCTGTCCCCATCACTCAGGAATAAATCAGAGGGGTAGCTGGAAACGCCTGGAGTCTGGTGGCACAAAGGGCCTCTTTTTGCCCCCAAAACCCTCTCTCTTAAATCCTTGCCTTCAGTTCTTTGCCAGCATTACGCACTCACCAATGGTGCTTGCCCTCAGACCAGAATACCTGGCCCCCAGATGCAATCAAGCCAAGAGTTACTCTGAAAGCAAGAGCCTCGCACGGCAGAAACACCCAAAAGTCTGGTTTGACGCCAATGTACCAAGAACAGTGGAGGTCGCAGATCAAACAGCAGCCCAAAAGACCAAAGCAAGATGGAAACTAAAATGGAAGGATTCAATGAAATGTGGGAATAATTTCAGAATTAGAGCAAGAAGGAAGTTAAATTGAGTGGAAGGAAAATAGACCACAAAATCCTTGAGGCTGATGCACAGACGCTGTCCAGTTACAACCCAAGAAGGCAGGCTAATGCCTTTTTTCCTCATCTGTTTTGCTCTCTTTTGTGTTTTGTTTTTCATTTTAAAAAAAGAAGAAACAAAATAAAAACCAAAACTCTTTTGTAGGACATGTTTGCTACAAATTCCAAGAAAGATCTCAGTGCTAATGCAGTTGACAAAACCCTCGTCTGGGATTACACAACACTTGCTGCAGGAAAGCCCAAACTGGAGCTGCCCTGTACGTAGGGGGAAGAGGTTCACCTTGAGCCGCTCTGATACCACCGTGATGGGTGTGGGGCACCAACATTAGGAGATAAGAGGTTTTGCCATGGTAACAGTGTTAGAATAATTGTTTTGTAGGAACCCTCCCTGTCTTGGCTCAGCTCCTGCCATTTTAATATTTCCTTTTGAATTAAACATGGGAAACTGAGAGAGGAATAAGCCACTCAGTTCAGATCCAGCTCTAAAGCTTCCCCAACAGTGGAGAGGGAGGAAGAAAGTGAACTTTGGTTTTATCCCTTCTTTAACACAAAACCAGCATGGAAGAGGAGACAGATTTGCACAAGCTGCAGTGAAAGATGTCAACGACACACCGGGATGCCAAGAAATCTTCAAAATACAACCCAAAACAGAGTGAGTGTCTTACAAATGGGCAAAATGCTCGACTCCAGTGTGGCCGTGCAGGTGTAACCCTCCCAGCTCCCATGGGGTCTGTGCTACACAGATTTTTGGCAGGAGGTAATGCAGGCAGGCATCCATCATGCTGGTGAGCACCAAGCCCTTTCCTTCTGCAACCTTCTTGCTCATCACACCTGAGCCGAACAGCCATCAGTGCTTTAGTCAGAGAGCTGCAAAGACGGGAGCTGAGCAGGTCCCTTCAGAGTCAGGGGGAACCAGGGGAGAGCTCAAGTTCCCGTGCAGTTAAATGAAAATATTTCCCTTATCTGACCTCACTGATTTCTGCCAAACAGCAGCACCGCTCACCATCTTGCCTGCAATATTTGTAATGATTAAAAGGAATTAGGAAGGAACTGCAACTGAAATTTCACACTGATCCGAAGGAATGCAGCTGTCTGCTAGAAAGGAAAAGATACTGGCACCATCCTCATCTTCAGGACATCAGCACAACAGTGGGCTGGGACCAGCAGGAACCAGAGCTTCAGCCAGAGGATGTTTGTTGGTTGTGTCTGCAAAGGGCTCTGCAGAGTCTCATGGGTCTTATCAGCAATCCCCAGGCTGGCAGGGGCTGAAGCAACGCAAGACAAATGCTCTTGAGACAGATTCCTGTGCAGAAGAGCCCTTCTTCGGCACAAAGATAGGACAGGATGTGACCTAACAGGTCTCTTCCACCCTTGATGTCTGTGATTCAGAGGCAGCGCCCTTGGAAGACCAAAGATGCTCCCTTTGAAGTCTGTGGGAAGTCTGCCTCACGTTGACCGGAGAGGTGCTCGCCCGCAGCCAACCCTTTCGAGGAAGGCAGGGCTCTGCTGCAGCTCCTGGAGGGTCACCGTCATCCACCAAAGACATGGTCTTGGAGCTGATTCTCACCCAGGGCACAGGAGACTGCAGGATGAGGTTGGGGAACAACTAGAGGGACAGATGGGTGAGAGGGTGCAATAAGCACCCCTGCCATATGGGGGTGCAGGATGTGTTCACTATCATGGGTCTGTGGGGAAGAGCCAGGAGCATCCCATGGACTTCAGGAGCATTAAGCCAGTTCACACCATTGAGCTTCTGGCTGGGTAGCTCTGTCCTAATCTACAATTTCTATAAACACCCTCTGGGCGTGTACAGATAATGTCTGTAAAGCCAAGTCCGCTCTGCTTTTATGCTGCACGAGAACACTGGAAGAAAGAAGCGCAGCGGGTGCTGGGGGTCCAGACCTCTGTTATCATGCTAGAAATGTGAGTTAGCAGCACAGACTTGCACAGATCCCCTCCGCATTAAGGTCACGCAGGGCAGGATTGGGCCCCCTGGGTACAGCAGGGAAGATGCGGTGGCTCCAAGGCAGAGAAACATCCGTGTTTGTGATGCAGTGTAAGCTAAGCCCTTCTGACAGCTAGCTCCTCCACAACATGCCATAATAAGCTGCTGAATTTACCTGTCTGCTAATTCATCTGGTTTATTTTTATGCTGGGAGTTAAAACACATCAGGGTCCTCCACCGGGAGAGCATTTGGCTGCCTCTTCCCTGTGTCCAAACACGCGGCGCAACTGCACTGTCTCATTGTTTGTGCTGCGTCTCCTGCCAAAAATATTTCCAGAAGGTCCACATAAATGTCCAGTGCTTAATAGTTCTGGCTTTCGTACATCCCTCCTTCCACCTCAGGGTGAGTCAGACGTTTCCCGTGGTTAAGGCACCTTGGGGGAAAGGTGGCAGGTTGGGACAGCAGGACCGCTGGTGCTCCTTGCTCATCTATCCTGAGCACAGGGGAAACCTCTCTCCTGCCTCTCTCACCATCCTGAAGGATCTTCAGGGCTGGTGTCTGCAGAGGTACTGGGAGAGGAGAGAAGCTGTGGATGCCCCATCACTGAAAGTGTTCAAGGTCAGGTTGGATGGGGCTTTGAGCGACCTGGTCTAGGGACAGATGTCCCTGCCCACAGTGGGGGGGTTGACTAGATGATCTCTGAGGTCCCTCCCAACCCAAACCATTCTGTGATTTTATGAGTCACAGCCTGAACAAGCTGAAGTCCTGTTTTCAAGACATGTTATGTTGTGGAGTGTGTTTGGGAAGGGTTTGGAACCTGTATTCCACCCAGTTCTGGGCAGGAGGTGAACACATATGGGTCCTCCTACTTCTCGAGAGACCCACTGGTTGATGGGCTAATTGGTGTGTTCAGATTCACCAGCAAGGGACTTCTCTTCCCTGCCTTGCTCTTGACAGCTACATGCCCTCAGTCCTCCTAACATCCCAGGTGGGATGATGATGATTGATACAGCTGAATGATGGAAAAGCCTGCAAGCATCGCTGGGATGTCCTTTCACAGTCCTGCCAGACCCCTTCAGTGCAGCTGGTTATCAGTGGGTGGATTTGGTGTTCCAACCCAGCAAGGCCAGATCCTGCTTTGTGGGTATGGTCCTCAGGGGAGTGCTTTTGGAGAAAAGTCTGATCTGTGGGTGTCACGGCGTCAGCTGCTCTACAGAACTCTATTCCGGCCAGCGATGGGCAGCTACTTCATACCACAGGTGTGGGAGGCTCTTATTTCTCTGCAGCGGTGGGGAACAAGTACCCCCCATGCTAGCAAAGCAATCCCAGCAGCTTGAAAGAAAGCCTCATCCCTGCCCCGCCACAGACAGTGAAGCATCTAGCCAGGAACCAGACCTAGCTTAAAAAATGCCAACAAGAACAAAAGCAGCATTGCTCAGGCGGGAGCACTGGTCCCGACCGAGGTGCCCTCGCCTCTCGGGTGGGTCCATGCTGTCAAATAACGCAGCTCCCGGTTCCCTCCCAGCTCCTGGCTCCACCATCGCTCGCATTGCAGAAACATGAGTTCACTCCTTGGAGCGAATGAATTGGCTTCCTTCAAACAAAACCTAGGTGTGGTGCTGGGTGAGTTCACCCCGGGGATCTCTTCCAAACAGCAGTCTGGTTAATGCTGCCCCAGGCCTGGCTCTGCTTTGGTTTGGACAGTCCTCCTGCACTATCCCCAGACATTTGCACCCTCGAAGCCACCTGCACATCCTCAGGGCATGCAACACACGCTCTCAGTATCACGCATGAAAAATACCGCGTTGCTGGGCTGCAGCAAAGCTCTTGCCTTATTGCAGGCTCTTTGCACCACCTCCCAAAACAATAACTATACGGAGGACTACTGGGGTATCACAGGAGAAATCCCAGGATTGTTGGACACAGCAAATCTCTAGAAGGGGCTACCCTCAAGCACTATAGCGGGGCAACACTTTTTTTGGGTGACATTTTAATAGTGGTCATCTCCATCTCTGAAGTCCAATGCATCCAAATTCACCTGGGGAATAGGTGAACAAGCTCCACCGGAGCTAAGGGCGTTACACCAGCCCCAGCTCGGTCTTGGTGATTCTTTAGTTACTGGCCACTGCTGGGTGGGTTTTCCACTTTGCTATTATTACTGCTTAGGCCCGTGACCAGCTGCAAGGAGCACAACCTTCTCGCAGCACGTGGGTGGCTCTGCTCGGATCCCTGCATCCCTGCTCGGCATGAGGGATGGCATGAACTGGGGCCGGGCTGAGACATGTCACTTTGTGAACACACATGGCACAGATCGAAGGAGATGCCTGTCAGGAACAAAGAGCCTGGGGGCTATGCTGCAAGGGAACATAAAGTGTCCCACCTCCCACCACGGGGATCACAGCCGGGAGAGGAATTTGAGAGCGGATTAAGGCAGGGACCAGAGGCTCGACGGAGAAAAGTAGGCTCTTTCCTCCGATTTCAGTGGGAGCCGTAAGAAAACACAGAGATTAACTTGGGGTGGCTGCAGCAGGCAGAGCAAATACCTCCTGACAGGAGCGGGATTTGTAGCAGAGGATAAAATCAGTTACACAGCAGCCAAGGGAGCAAACAAGCCCCATTCTTGGTGACACAGTCATTGTTTTCAGGATTTTTGTCCTTTTGTCTGGTTTCTCCCTTATTTTCTCTCCCCTTGCATTGCTTCAGGCCAATATTTTGTCATCTTCTTTAGCTGTTAAACCACAGTGCCGCCCTGCTCTGCCCCAACCGGGCTCTAAACAACCGTAAGAGTCACCCTGGACTGGCCGAAACCACCGAGATGCTCTGGTTAACGCTGTCCCGTTCGATGCCAACGTACAGCAGTGGCACCGCACGTTGAGAGCAACGTGTGGAGGATGCTCCAGCTCTCCCAAAGCCCAGCAGCATCTCTCCAACTGCCACCGTGGAGCAGAGCCAAACCTTCCTGCCTGGCTGTCACCCCCAGGGAGCTCAACAGGCGGTTTGTCTTCAAGGGCTGGGTTTTAAGGCATCTTGGGGTTTCCTGCTGGTGGGATCACGGGGGGATGACTCACTGGCAACAGGGCTGGCAGATGTCAGCAGGTGATGGAGGAAAGCTCTCAGCCTTCCTCACCACGGCATAAGGACACACCAGCGACACTGGTCACATACAGTGTCCCGCCTGCAGAGGTGACAAACCACAGCCGCCTTTGGGATGACACACAAAGAAGGCCAGCACGTAATGACGCATCCCCAGAATAGTCCCAGCCTCCGCTGGCTTGCAGCTAAGGCGCTGCTCAAGCCACAGGTCCTGCCTGCGTGTAGTGCCTGGCTTGTCCCTTCAAACCCCTGCAGACAGCTTGTCCCCATGCCACCCCGCAGCAATGCAACCTCCTCCTGTGGCCGCTCCTGATGTCCCACCATGCTCCCAACAGGAGCAAACGGGGTCTTTTCTGCACTGATTTAACAACAAGCCGTCCCACCATGGTCTTTTCTGCACTGATTTAACAACAAGCCACAGCAGCCACGTGCATGCCAGCAGCAAAAAAAGGGAAAGGATGGTAGTGGGGGGAAAAAACCTCCACTCCAGCAGCTAAAAAGCCCTATAAAACCCTAAAATATCTCCAGAACCCACATGAGTGCAGAGAGCGAGGCTGTCAGCTGCTAAGGCAAAGAGCACCCTGGTAATGCAGTGGTGAAAAGATTTAGAAAAACGCCAATACACTTCAAGGGAAAATAAATGTCTGTGGACACATTTGCTCCCAGCGCAGACTCGAGCTCGCTGTGGCTCAAAGCGTTGCTTTCTTGAGGAGGAGCTGGACAGCAGTGCTCCAGAGAGAAACCAGATGTGCAAGCTTCCAGATCAGGAAGGCTGCTGTGGTTGTCTTGTCCATCGAGGGAGAGAGAGTTTGCTGCCACCTTAGGGTCTGTCAGCACAGCTGAGAAGTTCCATTGCAAGTCCTGCCAGTGCAATATACTGGTGGAAGTTGGTCTCCTTGGGTGCCCGCTGCAGTCTGATGGTGGAAAACACTATCTCCTCCCTGCCAAGGCCTCCAGGAGCAAACCTGGTGGCTAAGTCCATGCTGTAATAAATGTTCAGATGGTTCACACTTGGGATGTGCTGGAGTAAGAGACTGTTGGTGCCAAAAGGAATTTGCAGCCAAAAAAAGGAGCCAGTGTTGTTGGCAACCATGGTCTGGCCTGGATAGCAGATGCTCTGAAGATGTATAGTGGTGTTGTGGCACCTTGTCTCCTCCAAATGGTTGCACTGCTTCATGAGCTGGAACATCCACCAGCACAAGGGCACTTCAGATGGACAAAGGGATGATCTTGGGTTCTCATTAACTCAGTGCTGTGTCTCTGTCTCCATCAGAGATGGTTGGGTTGGTGACCACCCACAGAGGCAGGGAGAAGGAGAGAAAAAGGATGGAAGTGACAACCCATCATGTCACTTGTGGTCCTGGAGCACTGATGAGCATCTGCCAAGGGCTGGAGACCAGCAGCCTGGGTAGGAGCTGCCCAGCCATGGGGACAAGAGCAGCACCCAGGAGGGACACCCAGAAAGGCAGCAGCAGAGGGAGAGCCAAGTGCAGCAGAAGTATCTCCACCATCTCAAAATGTTATAGAGCAGGTGGGTGTTTTCCATGGGGAACTACATTGTTAGCCTCAGGAGTCCACCATCAGTGGAAGGATCCTTGGACAAATGATGCTTGAGAGATTGAGGGAGGGGTGAAAAATCTGTTCTAGCCTGAGCAGCTGAAGATCAGAAGTGTCAAGTCTATGGGGAAGGAGCTGTATCTCAGGAGCATCTACTCTTCAGTCCCACTTCAGTGTTTTGGCCCTATGGTGAAGGCAGCAGCTTGATACAAAGAGAGGGAGAGAGATCCTCATTCCTGGTGGCCATGACACCAAGGGCTGAGCACAACAGCAATGACACATCTCTCCCAACAGCAGGCAGCTTCCCAGAGTCGGCAGCTGCCCGTCTACCTCCCATCTCTGAGGGGGTCCTGGCCTTGGAGGCGAGCCGGGGACAGCTCAGCGCTCAGGGACATGGCTGGATTAGCCTCTCCTTGTGTGAAACGACTGTGGTCAGCTCTTCTTCCACCAAGAACTGGGGGAAAAAAAAACCCCACCCCTTCCTGCCATCTGGAGAGCTTGCTGACACAAACCGAAACATGTGTGCCATATGTACACAGCTGCGGAGCGCGGGGACACTGCTGTCAGCCCATCTGCCTGGCACGCTGCGTGCCAGTCACTTGCCCTCGGGTGGGCTGCTGAGATGGGGAGGGGTCCTGCAGAGAGGCATGGCTTCCTCTTCCTCCTCCTCACCCGGCACGGATGGGCATCCTGCAGTGTGGCCATGGTGGGCCTGATCCTGCAAGCACTGGGGTTTTATCTCACGTATGCCAGCGAGGATGGGTATCTCCAGCTCCACGCATCCACACGGGGTGGGGAAGGGGATACCACCTGTGTGGGTGATGGGTACCAGTGGCGTGGGGCCGGGGCTGGCTGTGTGCGAGTGTGGAGCTCTCCTCGCCTGCCCGGCTGCCTGCGGGGAGGTATCGGTTTCAGTGCCTCAGGAAAAGCCTCCCAGCTGCTTAAGAGCCTGATACATGATGACAAGGAGGGGATGGAGGAGGACTACGCGAGGAAGAAGAAGTAAACCAATGTCTGCGGCTGATGGCACACAGGGATTGCCTCCTGCACGGGGCTGAAGACCTTTTGTATGCTTGGGGATGTGAAAAGACGATGCTTAGCCAAGGCAAGAGAAAGCCTCCCTACTGCATCTGCCTCTACAAACACATCTCTCCGTACTCCCGCTTCCCGGCCCCACTGACCAAGACATGACAGAAAGCACCGTCCTCTCTTCTGATCCTGAAACGCTCCTCAAAAACCTCTCTGCCAGCACCGGTGTGAATGATCTGAGTGACAAGCCAGCGCCGCGCGTATGTGCAATGAAGCCGACTGTCACCTGATGTCACGTACGGCACCAAGCACGCCGTTTGGCAGCCCAACAAGAAATGAATCCAAATGTCATCCAATGATGGTCGGGACAGCCAGCCCACCCCTCAGCAAATTGTTAGGAAAACCTCGCAGCAAACATTTCCCGGAGAATGATTTCTTTCTCTCTGCAGAGCGAATACAGCTCTGCCACTATGTTCCTGCACTGACCCTAGAGACCGGCTTTCATGGGAAGAGAGGACAGCAACTTGTTCTCCAGGCTCTTTGGGCTCCCAGCTGAGTCCAGGGCTGAAATGATTTATGGAGACAGGGCCAAGGCCAGGAATCTGAGGCTTTTCAAGAGTTGCCCATTTCCCAAAAGAGTGCGGCTTTAATTTGTTGCTTGCCTGACTTCTGCTTGAGGCTCAGCCTAGAACAAGATCTGGGAAATCAGTGCTACTTCCCCTTGCGGTTTCAGTGGTGTGGATGTCTGTCCACGGAGAATTAGACTGACATCCGAACGTGTTACACACAGTCTCCAAACAACCGAGATATGGGAGCAGCTTATAGAAACAAAATATATCAAGTCTGGAGGTTGCATCTACAAGGGACGACCTCTCAGCACTGGAGGGACAGCATCCAGCACACACTGGATTACCGTGATTATAGCAGGAGCTGTCAGATCCCACCACCGTGCGGTGATTAAAAACGCTCTAGTTTAGACACTCATCAGCAATTCCCTCCTGACATACAGTCCCAGCCTGCGCTTCCTACTGAGGTCAGGGCTGGAAGTCTGTCTGCAGAAGGAGATGACGGGGAAGGATTAACTCTCAAGGTGCAGCTACCCAACACAGAGTGTTCATTGAGAAGGGCTGCAGGTATCACACAGGAGATGGGAACAAGCAGAGCTCCTCTAAGCAGGAAACAGGACTGAGTCCTAAAGCGAGCACACTTGGGGAATAGCCTGGATAAGTAATGACTGAAAAACAGAAGGTAAAAGCCTGGGGGTATGAGCCCCCCTGCAAGCAGAGAGCGCTGCTCCCATGAGGCTGGAGGGACCATCCTGGGAGAGGTGATGCTCAGCATCTCTCATGATCAGGCTCATCTGCAGCTCGTAGCCCTCCAAGCCCTGTGCATCTCCTCCTTCCTACACACCTGGAACAGTCCTGTCAGCATTTGGTGGAAAGGCAGAAAAGCCACGACAGCTGGGCTTGCACAGTGTGATGGCATATCTTTGTCTACCAGTGAGCTCTTACAGGGTCCCTACACACAGAGAGAAATCGAGGGCTGAGTACAGGGGCCAGGGCACTGATTTATCTCTGTGGGGAAGATACAAGAACCTCAAGGCTGAGGTACGGCTTCTCCAGATCTCTCCTCACCTTCCACACGTCGGAGGGGTGATGGAGGGATTTTGCCCAAAACTTCATTTACCTTTCAGAAGCTCTACCCCGCAGTGCGAACATGTCTATTATTCCTCCATGACCATGAGGATTTTCAAGACCTCTCAAACAGAAAGCCCAGCACCATACACACTCGAAGCACACACTACAGTAAAAATAATGGGAAACTAACTGGCAGGGGACCACAACTTAACTCGGCTATCCCTGGCAGACACAAGGCACACGGAAAGTTTCAGAGGTGGCTGCAGGAACCCCAAGGGCCCCTAGGGCTCAGGCACCCTGCATGAAAGTCAACGGCAGCATGGGATCCCTTTGGGGCTGCCCACCCCAGCAGGAAAGCTAGGAAGTACACGTGCTCTTGGTACAGGAGCATCATCCCTACTCGCAGCTTTGCCAAATGCTTCCTTCCACCCTCTATTTTCACTCAGAGGGCTTTCTTGGTTTTGTTTCAGGTTTTTTTTTTCCTCCATGGCATCCTCTCTCCGGGGTGGGGGAAAAAAAAAAAATCCAAAAGTTTCTAACTGTGAGCAAATTACAAGCCCTTATTTATTTATCTGGATTGTTAGCATAGTTCTAGGGTTGGTACTTCCAGGCATTTTGAAACGACTTCCCCTTCTGTCAGGCGTCCCCTCCAG
>NW_010120280.1:0-15834 GCF_000699245.1 Pterocles gutturalis
GAGCCAAGGGCTAACCCACCACACTTAAACATGCACTAACAGCCACTCTGAGCTAGAATACTGGACTAAGATGAATCTTCTACCTTATCTAGTACATAGTTCTTTCTAATCTCTCTGCTTTTCCTAGGTTTGCCTGTTCAAGTATCATTATCTCAGTGTTACCACAGAGTCCAGAAACTGCCTAGTCATGAGGCATCACTGTCAAAAGGATGAACTAATGTTAAGAACAACCTGAAGTAATAATTTCCAGAGTATAAATTGAAGGGAGATGACAGATAGCTCTCACATAATGGACAATCACATTTCTTATTTTCCATAGCTATACAATTAAAGCATCCTTAAAGTCTTCCACCACTTCTCCTTTTCCACAAATTCAAGTGAATAGTGAGAGGGCAAGAGACAATAGACTTCTGCTCCCACACATAAGTATGCTAGCAGCTGTCCCACCATCCTTTGTGACGTATCTTCCTATAGCACTATTATGTGTAAGACTTCAATTTGATCACATTAATCATTCCACAAAGGAGATGAGAGCTGTCTGACTACAGACTTTTTTCAAATGCCAAGATCAACTTCTTTTTCAGATAAAAAATGCTACTCCAAGATCTGTCAAAGGCATTAAAGCTAGTAATAATGGGACCTGATACAGAGATTTTGCAGAAATAAATTTGGTGTTGTATGTATTAGTACAGGATTGCATGTCCTCTGGGTTGCCTTTCTAGCACACATCTTCCATTTCCCAAAGGTGTCATGTTACACAAGGATTTATAATGTTCCTGCTTCTTGTGAAGTTTAACATGCGAGCTGTGTAGACACAGGGAGTCTGTTTGATCTCTGCATAATTTTAATAGGTCCATCTTGATGTCTGTTTTTAATAGAGATGAATGGTGTTTTGGATAAGGCAAGTGAGGCACTTTTCTACACTGTTGCCCTTGCAGCTGTGCTGTTTGAGATGGAATAGAAACTGTGTCCAATGTCAGGTAGGCACAGGGGCTTCCCCCCAATGGCAAGGAGCCAAGATGACCTCAGCACAGGCAGGGCTCTGCCACACAGAATTACACAGAATGGTTGAGGTTGGGAGGGACCTCTGGAGGTCCAACCCCCCTCTCACATAGGGCCATCTAGAGCCAACTGCCCAGGACCATGTCCAAAAGACTTTTTAATGTCTCCAAGGATGGAGATTATACAACTTCTGTGGGCAAACTGTGGCTGTGCTATGCCACCCTCACAGTGAAAAAGCTTCTCCTTATGTTCAGGTGGAGCCTCCTGGGTTTTGGTTTGCATGCATTGCCTCTTGTCCTGCTCTTGGGCACCACTGAAAAGAGCCTGCCTCTGTCTTCTTTACACCCTTCCTTCAGATAATTAAACACATTGATAAGATTCCTCTGAGATTTCTCCTCTCTAAGCTGAACAGTCCCAGCCCTCTCAGCGTTTCCTCACAGGAGAGATCCTCCAGTCCCTAAATCCTCTTTGTGGCCCTTTGCTGGACTCTCTTCAGTATGCCCCTCTCTCATACTGGGGAGCCCAGAACTGGACCCAGCAATCCAAGTGGGGCCTCACCAGTGCTGAGCAGAGAGGAAGAATCACTTCCTTTGAACAGGCAACACTCCTTCTAATGCAGCCCAGGATGCCGTTAGCCCCCACCCTCCAGCCCCTGAATGCAGTGGGCAGAACCGGGGGAGGCAGTAGGACCGATTGGCAACCCCAGATGTAGTGAAGGGATGGACTGGGGTCAGGGCCCAGCTCGGGGGTCCTACCAGGAGCAAATGGAGACTGGACTAGGGATGAGACTAGAAACAGTTACAGGTGTCCAGAGGTGGAGTGGGGCTCCCAGCCTCCCAGGGAGAGGAAGGGAGTCCCATGTGCAGATGCTTAAGGCCTCTTTATGCCCTTGCGATTTCTTCAAGGAAGGCGGGAAAGCAGGTTTGTCTTCATTTTCATGTACTCAGCTTTGGATTCTCACACATATGAGGTAAAATATGCAATGTATGATATGCATTTTTCTATTCTCCACTGTAGATAGCAGTGAGATCCCTGCAGAAGGCTGCTCAGTCATGAAGAGGCTGCCAGAGTAAGTTGGTCCATCAGCCAGACAACAAACAAAGTCTTCACTCACCATTGTGGCAAATTAGTTGCTATGGCTCCACTGCTTCTTCACTCTAATGTGCCATTCCCAGGTAACCCTGGGAAAAAGAAACACCCTTACAGGAAAAGTTTTGTAATTTGCTTTCTCTCTTAGTCTGAATAGTCTTCAAAGCACACAAAACACATGAGATGCATGAGAAAATATCAGCCACAGCTATACTACATATTCTCCTGAATAGGAAACATTAACCTGTAGGCTTAGCAGCATGTATCAGTGTGTCAGCACTGCGCAGCAAATGGGAAATAAGTATTTGCCCCTACCACCTGTACAGCACGGCTCACTACCCCACTGCCTAGGAAGCATGAAGGTACTTCTGGCCTGTTGCAGCTGACCTTATTGTAAGCCTCCATTTTCTAAGCCTTCACCTGTAATCCTGATAAATGAGATCTTACTACATGCCTCCAATGTCTAGTAAGATCTATGGCTAATCAGGCCAAGAGTAACCCGTAAACACTAAAAATCTCTCTTGTTTTTTTTTTTTTTTCTTTTTTTTCTAAAAAAAAAAAAAAAAAAAAGAGAGATTGCTTTTTCCCCTAGTATACAGGATAGTTGCTGGATATTTTATGCTGCTACCAACAGGCTCACTTGAAGTGTTTTGCTATGACCTTGTTTCTGATAGAATCTTTTTTTTTCCCTGTATAAAGATTTTTTAATTTTCACCCATATTGATAACACCAGCAAACAAATTGCAGGCAGCTAGAAGAAGAACAGCAAATGACAATGCTTGTGGAGATCTACAAAAAATACATTTGTGATTAAAGTATGCACCAGGACTTTCCATACCAGGAAGGTGTGACAGGAAGTATCTAGGCTAAGGCAGACATTCCTCTCCTGAGAATTCAGTGTGAAATAATACAGCAAGTGATATACCAGGCTGAATTTTGAAATACTTATACTGAAGACGTCTACAGAATAATGTGGGAGCCAACCTGCTGCTGTTTAATTTACATTGTGCAGCAGATAACCAACATCACCTAGCTATAACAGGGAAATAAAATGTTAATAAAACTCACTAGAGCCAAGTATTACAAGAAGGAAACTTTCCTACACTCCTTTATCAATTTAAATCCTGGTTATTTCAGCCCCTTTGCTGAATTAGAGACATACTGGTTATATCAAAATATGTAGATACAAACTAGTTCTAGAAATGAAAGCCTAACACAATGTGAACTGAAATAAACAGCAATCTGGCTCAATAGCAGTTACAGTAACTTGCCCACAATCATAATGAGTTTCAGGAGACTATCTGCATATATTAAAGTAACTTAAACTTAGGAACTTTCTCAGTTATGTGAAGACTTAAAAATTTTGAGAGAAATGTGTGAACACATTAGAATTCCTCAGTCTTAGTTGAATCAGTGGGCTGCAATTAAAAGACCAGACCATGGAAAACAGGTATAAAATTTAGCATGGAATATTTTGTACATCTATTTGTTGAAAAAGTAATGTTTTCAAGAATTCCCATGGAGAGTAATTTCCTGGAATCCACAACCATCAGACATCATACCTCTTTGCTTATGAGGGTATTTTCATACTGAGCTTTCACATTTGCTGTGGATGACTGCATCCAATCCAGCAATTCTAATTGACTTCTAAGGGCTCTAGAGAAAGCGATCAGTGACCTAATGTTTTCTACCTCTTCTGTTTAAGTTTCTTTGAAGTCAGAAATAGACTTTGCAATATAACATCTTTCCTCCTTATAGTTTCATTTTATTCAAACCACTAATACTTTACATTGAAAACATATACAGCTGCGATATGTCAAGAAGCTGTGGCATTCTGTTTACAAAAAGCTTAAATGCTGGATGCTAAACTGTGGTTACAAGGCAGAGTTCTCAATTTTATTCTAGAAAATGTGCTTCTGTAAATAGAAGATGACTGGTTATTTTCCAATTATTCTGGAACTTAAAACAGAGCACCACTAACATATGCAGACCTTCAACAAACTCAACAAAATAGAGCACTTTTAGTTTCTGTCACGAAAGAGCCTATGTTGTCAACAGCAGGTTAACTCTGAGAAAAAGGTTTGATGATCTCTGTTTAGATATCTACTGACTGACAACAAAGATCATGGCCTTACACTTACAAACTACTGATAATCTGAACTAAAGCAGACCACCATTAGATAGCATTTGACCAGTGAATTCATATGACATATGCCATGATGCTCTCTACATAAACTGAACTGATATGCTCTGAGGATACAATTACAGTTATGATCCTAAAATACATAACCTTGGAGAGTGTTCCTATGAAGAAAACAAGAAAAATGAGTAATCAACAATCTCAGTTTAGTCTGCAGTCCGCACCAAATATTCTCACAACCAGCTTTAGCATGTTTTGGAGATCCATATACAAGTCTTAAAAGTACTTTTTTTTTTTTTTTATTTTTTATTAAACAGATCACATACTTTTATTTTCAGACAATCACAGGATCACAGAATAGTTGAGGTTGGAAGGGACCTCTGAAGATCACCCAGTACAATCCCCCTGCACAAGCAGGGTCATCTAGAGCAAGTGGCACAGCATCATGTCCAGGTGGGTTTTAAATATCTCCAGAGAAGGAGACTCTCTGGGCAACCTGTTCCAGTGCTCTGTCAGCCTCACAGTAGAGTAATTTTTCCTCTTATTCAGATGGAACTTCCTGTATTTCAGTTTGTGCCCATTGCCCCTTGTCCTGTCACTGGGCAGCACTGAAAATAGTCTGGCCTTATCCTCTTGACACCCTCCCTCTAGATACTTCATAGAATCATAGAATGATTTGGGTTGGAAAGGACCTTAAAGATCATTGAGTTCCAAACCCCCTGCCATAGGCAAGGACACCCTCCACTAGACCAGGTTGCTCAAAGCCCCATCCAGCCTGGCCTTGAACACTTGCAGGGATCGGGCATCCACAACTTCCCTGGGCAACCTGTTCCAGTGTCTAACCACCCTCACAGTGAAAAATTTATTCCTAATATCTAATAAAAATCTGCTCTCTTTCAGCTTATAACTGTTACCCCTTGTCCTCTCACTGCACTCCCTGATAAAGAGTATTTCCCCATTTCTCCTGTAGGCCCCCTTCAGGTACTGGAAGGCTGCTATTTGGTCTCCTAGGAGCCTTCTTTTCTCCAGACTGAATAACCCCAATTCTCTCAGGCTGTCAAAGTTGTAATGCTCTCTCCCTCCCTACGATTCCACTGTCAGTGTCTCTGACAAAGATGTTAAACACCACCGGTCCCAGTACCAACCCCTGTGGAACACCACTTGTCACCGGTCTCCACTTGGACATTGAGCCATTGACTACAACTCTTTGAGTGCGGCTCTTTAGCCAATTCCTTATCCAGCGAGTGGTCCTTCCATCAAATCCATGTCTCTCCAACTTAGAAACAAGGATGTCATGTGGGACAGTGTCAAAGGCTTTGCACAAGTCCAGGTAGATGATGTCAGTTGCCCTTCCATTCTCCACCAGCACTGTGGCCCTGTCATAGAAGGCCACCAAATTCATCAGGCATGATTTTCCCTTGGTAAAGCTGTGTTGGTTGTCACCAATCACCTGCTTGTTTTTCCATGTGCCTTAGCATAGATTCCAGGAGGATTTGCTCCAGGCAAATCTTGCCAGGCACAGGCACAAAGGTGAGACTGACCGGCCTGTAGTTTCCCAGGTCTTCCTTATTTCCCTTTTTAAAAGTGGCGGTTATGTTTCCCATTTTCCAGTCTACTTTTTCCCTTTTTTTCAGTCTACTTTCCTTTTTCCATCTACTTGTAAACATTCATTATATCCCCTCTCAGTCTTCTCTTCTCCAAGCTAAACAATCCCAGCTCTCAGCTTTTCGTAATAAGAGAATTCTCCAGCCCCCTAATAATCTTCATAGCCCTCTGCTGGACTCTCTCCAGTAGTGCCATGTCTCTCTTGTACTGGGGAGCCCAGAATTGGACACAGTACTCCAGGTGCGGCCTCATGAGAGCTGAGTAGAGGGGGAAGATCACCTCCCTTGACCTGCTGGCAACTCTTCCTAATGCAGCCCAGGATACCAGTGGCCTTCTTGGCCACAAGGGCACATTGCTGGCTCATGGTTAACTCGTTGTCCACCAGGACTCCCAGGTCCTTCTCTGCTGAGCTGCTTTCCAGAAGATCAACCCCCAACCTGTGGTGGTGCATGGTGTTATTCCTCCCTAGGTGTAAGACCCTGCATTTGCCTTTGTTGAACTTCATGAAGTTCCTCTCTACCCAACACTCCAGCCTGTCCAGGTCTCTCTGAATGGCAGCACAGTCTTCTGGTGTATCAGCCACTCCTCCCAATTTTGTATCATCAGCAAACTTGCTGAGGGTGCACTCTATCCCTTCGTCCAGGTCATTGATGAATAAGTTGAAAAATATTGAATCCAGTATTGACCCCTGGGGGACACCACTAGGTACAGGCCTCCAACTAGACTCTGCACCATTGATCACAACCCTCTGAATTCTAACATTCAGCCAGTTCTCAATCCACCTCACCATTCAGTCATCTAGCCCAGGCTTCCTGAACTTACCTAAGAAGATGTTATGGGAGATAGTGTCGAAAGACTTGCTGAAGTCAAGGTAGACAACATCCACTGCTCTCCCCTCATCTACCCAAAACAGTCATTCCACCACAGAATGCTATCAGATTAGTTAAGCATGATTGGTGAATCCATGCTGACTACTCCTGATTGCCTTCTTTTCCTCCACATGCTTAGAGATGACATCCAGGATGAGCTACTCCATCACCCCTCTAGGAATGGAGGTGAGGATGACAGGTCTATAATTTCCTGGGTCCTCCTTCTTGCCCTTTTTGCAGACTGAAATGACATTGGCTTTCTTCCAGTCCTGAGGCACCTCTCCTGTTCTCCACAACCTTTCAAAGATGATGGAGAGTGGCCTAGAAATAACATCTGCCAGCTTCCTCAGCATCCCATCGAGGATTTTACTAGGTAATCACAAGCACTAGCACCATGTTGCTTTGCAAAATCAGGATGCATTTATAGAACTGTGAAGCACAAGTCTCTTTCTTTGGTCTCAGGATTTGTGTTTTGTTTTTAACTGCTTATGACTCAGCCTCAAGTTTGTATTCAGACATATGGAACTGGAGAATTCATTTTTGTTTGGTCTCTAGTGTGTAAAGGTGTACTTCGAACCAGCCACAAGACAAGAGAACACATGGGTGGCTAAAAGAAATGGTACTGGGTTTGACCAAGAGTTTCTTCTGCTGGGAACAGGGAAGAAGAGGAGATAGCACTGTTGTATCCCATTCTGCAGCAAGTGAGAAGCAAGTATTTAAAACAGGTCTGTCAATAACTCACATGCTCTATGGAAAGTCCATGCACAGTGAGTTTGGATTAAAACAGCCATCAGGACTAAGCAGCACAGGACTCATCTCATCCAGGCTCACATTCATAACTCAAAGGCCTTACTCAGCTACTTTCTGTCATCCAGAGTTGAAGCTTACAACCTAAAGAGCCCTTTCTCTCCTGCTGCCTAGCCCATCAAGCAGCTGCCTCTAACTGGGTACTGACATGACATACATGATACAGCTCACACATCTCTCAACAGCCATAATTTTGGGAAATCTACATACCAAATAGAAGCTGAAAATCTCCCAAATTCAACCCAGGCGTGCCTGCCTAATAACGGCAAGAGGATGTGGCATTTCCATTGTGGGCTCTCAAATCACTCTATAATCATTAACAAAACTACTGCCCCAACAAACCAGCTATATATATGCTGAACTCTTATTATATTCTATTGAATTTCCTGATCCACACAGAATTGTGGTACAGACAACAATTAATGGCAGATACCATTAAAACCTAGTTTATGCTATGGAATGTATCAGAGTTTGGAAAGCTTCCATCTCAGTTTCCAGGAAGTTTCTCTCTTAACATTTGCACAGCAATTTTTTTTCCAACTATGACTGTCACTCAGAATTTATCTGCTTGTTCACTCTTTTCTGTTGAGAAGTGCATTTAAAATACCTAATCTAGATTTGACTCTTGTCAAATTTAAATCTTAGTTTCCAACTGGTGACAGATTTAAAAATGGTATTTTTTTTTTATGTCACACTAAAACCAATTAAGTGGTTCCTTCAATATGGCTGTTCAGACACAAGGTGTGTTTCAAAAACCTGAGGCAGTCTTTAGGAAGATTAAAAAACTGTAATAGGATAACTCCTCAGAAATCAATAAGCAAACATCTAATAATGTAATGCACACCACTCAACTTTTCTGTATCAGGTGAAACATTTCTTAGTAATTGAATTTACCTCAGATCCTTTAGGAATGTTGATGATGCACATAGCTGTCTGGAATTAAAAATTGGAATATGATTCTAAGTAATTTTATTTAATACACAATAGAAATTTATCACTGAAAGACTTCTGTCAAGGGTTCTTCAGCATCTTATCTGAAAAGATTGTGATGAATTTTTGTTTGATTCAGCAGCTGCCTATGTTTTTATTACTAAAGCCTCCCAAATACCTGGTGAAAATATTGCTGACATGATTAAGTATCACATAGTGAAAGTGGTGCTGCATACTAAGAGAAACTCAAACTGGCGTATGTCCCTAGTGCAAAATTCTGAGACCAATTCTCTGCTGACCTACCACTGTTTTCACTGCACTTTAATGTGAGACTGCAAACCCTGCTCTTTAATTCCTGGCTTTATAGCTGGATTGGAGGTGAAAAGAAAGTACAATGTTGTGTTTTGGTTTTTGATACTACAAGGAATATTAATTTTTATCCTATGGAGTAACTACTTGGACTTAGAAAACCAAGAAATTAACCTGGTAAGACTGTACAATTAAGTGCTGTCCGTCGAAATAAATCTATGCTTTTGTTTCATGGAAAATGCAGTTTTACAAAAGCTCTCTTTTCACACCGCCTCAGCTTTTGGATGGCTGCTGTATACAATATACGTTCAGAAAACTCTATTTTAGCAAAAAAATGTATGTTACTGTAATTACCCTGCTAACTAAAAAGAGAGGCCCCGGAGGTACCAATCAGCTGATGTAAATCAGCAGAGCTGCACCAAAGGAAAGATCCTGATGCCAGTCTGTTAGCTAAGACTTTTATCCCAGTATGTTTTGTGATCGTGTATACCTTCGGTATACATAGAGTAGGCTGTTTAAGAGAGCTGTTCTGTGAAATTTGAAATGATTTTTGCTTGAGGCAGGAGGGATAATAAACAACCACCCTCTCAGCAGCCAAAAAAGGAAGAAATGGACATGGCACAGTGAGGAGTAGTAGCAAACTGTGCAGTGGGTTCCTACTGAAGACAAAGTCTCAGGTGCAGCAACTCACATGGACACACATGACCGGTGTATTTCAACATGAGAGTTGAACAAAACTAACAAGAAACAAAACTGAATCTGATGTTTTTAGAAATGAAGTCATGCCCTACTTTTACTTCCTGACCCCAGGCAAATGATTGACATTGGAGCAGACTGTGACCTGTTTAGACTGGTTTAGTGTGTCAACTGCCACCTGGTTTTATGTCATTGAACATGTAACAAGACTCACTAAATAAGGCAGACCTAACCTAGAAAACTGCATCAGTCTTCACTTATATTTTTAGGGTGATTTCTTCTTAAATAAATTTAAATACCAACCTGAGCCATTCACGGTGAAAGTCTGTATGAGCTTTCCTGCGCTATCAAGAGAGATTAAGGATTCTAGTCAGCTACACGCTGTCACTTTATTCTGGGTTGGGATTTTTCTTCCCCCTCCCCCCCCCCCATTTTTTTTAAACCAACTCTCTTGGTTGTGGCTGAAAACCTGCAGAGAAACAGCATGCCAGAAACAGAAGTTTCTATGTTTTCAGAAGAGAAGAAATACCAACATAAAAAGGGAGAAGTCACTTGCAAGCCCCAGTAATTAGCTAGCACTGCTGCTCTTCCCCAGTAAGAAGTTAATATTAACTCCTATTTTTATTACTAGCATTGGACCCATGTGAGGAAGCAGTGATGCTGCTGCATGCATTTCTAATGGCAACCAGTACAGTTGTTTCTGATATGACTGCCCAGCCTGTTAGATTTCTGGGTGCCCTGCTGGGATCTCAGAGAGGCATTGCCTCCACAGTAGTAACCTACGTTGCTCTGAGAAAGCTGAATATTTGCTGCCTCTTCTTCTCCACACTCTAACACTGAATCAACCTGGTCACATGCAGGGAGGTTTTTGGTAGCCCTGGCTGTAGGTAGGCTCTGCCCTTGCACAAAGCAGTCAGTGGTAGGCAGGGCTAAGCCAGACGGAAGGATTGTGGCATCACACAAACCCCAAGGTGGGACATAATAGTATGACTCAAAGTCCAAAACCAAGCTTCATGCTTGGCTTGCTCTCACAGTGATGTATTCCTACTGCTGTTCCTAGTAAGCTCATACAAGAAGTAGGGCACATGTCATCTGAAGCTTAACCCTTTTAAATATTTTCCCTGACTGAACACTTCTTTAAAAAGGATGATGATTTAGTCTCATTTTTCTATGTTATTGCAGCATTGGAAGGTCTTGGATCAGACTTTTGGATGTTCAGTTGACTTCTGGATCTGCTGCAAAGCAATGCCTTTAGGCAGTGCCTATGTTTTGAAAAATACGCAGATTTCTGTGAGTTATTCAAACTGCAGTGCTGGGTCTAAACTCACTGACCTACTTTAACTTGCTTTTTGAGTGGCTGAGTTTCAGACTTCATTTTATCTGAATGTTAAATAATGCTTGGTTTTCAGAATTATTGTGCATGGCTCCTTCTGTAGTCAATTTCTTCTCTAGGTAGGTAATTTCCTGTCCTAAATTTCCATTACTAATTGTAGTCATTCCTAATGCACACAAAAAGCACCGTCCCGGGCTACAATATCACCAATGCATGCTCTCATCACCAAGTGGCCTTCAGACACCCGGGGTATTATGCAGTTAAGTACTTCCACATCTGAACATATTAAAACAATCACATGCAAAAAAAAAAATAAAATAAAAAAATTGCAAAGCGTTTGTTTGTTTTCTTAAAATCCTAACAGCTGGCAGGCTATCAGAGCACCCAGTCAGTCTGCAGCAGTGGAAACCAAGTGTATGGGGAAAGATTAGCCACCAGGAGTATTACACATGGTGGGGCTGTCAAATTGCAGAGGAGAGATGCAAATCTTTGAACGCTCCACCTTCAAAGGCAGCTGCCCAAACTCTGTCAGTTCATTTCATTTGTTGGAAAACGTGGCCCCAACGCTTCATTCCTGGTGGGCAGATGTTAATATTCTTGTGCAGTGCTCCCATTCACTTCCTGAGAGCTGTCTGTCGGCATCTCTGGTCTGCAAAGCACACCAACTGTTATCACAACTTTTTCTTGCGAGGAATTTTCATGCTTCTCTGCAAACGTACTTGTGCAGACTTGAGCTTCACCAACATGAAGAAAGAACAGCAGTTTCAGACACAGAAGCTTCCCCTCCCTTCTTTGGGCTCATTTCAGTCTCCGTCACTTGCTTGGCTTGTGGAGTGACTGAGATTCCTCCCTAGCTGGTGACACCAATGACTGGCTGTATTGCTATTTCTCTACACCCAGCACATCATCCCTCACTCTTGGAGAGAAAGGGGCAGTGAAACCCCTGGTCAGGAAACCAGTATCAGCTTGTATACCATCTCCTGTATTTCAACAGTGTCTTACTCCAGATTTCTTCATGGCAGGTCTAGCAGTCATCAGGTTTCCTCAGGCTACCTCAACTCTGTGAGGCAGCTCATAGATCTGGGCATGGCAGAGATGCCATACTAGCCACAGTATTCAATTTCGTCCTAGCAAGAGCTAAAGACACAGTGTCAGCGGTGATTCAGCTGGCTGCTAGATTTTATTAAGTTGGTGGAAATTCAGCTGGCTTCTAGATTTTATCGAGTTGTCAGTGGAGAAGAGCCACCATCAGCAGAACTACTCTCCTCAAGCCCTGTCCCCCCCTTTCTGAGTAATCTCCAAGTGCCGCTGCAAGCTCTGGCCCCCAGAAACCCTTTCCTGCAGGTGGCACGGTGAACCTCTCTCTTGCTCACAGCACAGGAGGACTCAGGAGGCTGCAGCACATTACCACACTGGGCACCTTTTTGGTTTTCACATCTGTATCATACCTGACCTGATCAGAGCAGCAGCATGACCCAGCTGGAGCAGCACATCAGTACACTCAGTGCTAGGATAAGAGAGTGCCAATGGGTTTGACATGATCCGTACAAGCCTAAAATAATCTCAGCTCTTGGCAGAGCTGACAGAACTTGTATCAGGAGACTTCAGGCTGGCTAGTACTCATCATAAGACACAACAGATCTGCAGCATTTTAAAAAAAATGCATTTGAAAAAAAAGTTTGAACAGTTCCTCTTCTTCATCTTGGGGTTAGGTTGTTTTTTTTCTTCTGCTTTTGGGATTTACAAAAAGATGTCACTGGATGGTGCATGTCTTGCAAGCAAATTCCATGCACCTTCCAGCACTGTCAGCTACCACCACCAAACGCACTGCCTGGGCCCCTGCCCTCTGCACCTCCTGAACGAGGAAAAGTACCTCATCTGAGAGCTTGACAGATGTTATTTTTCCCCATTCCTGCCATGGCACAGGGCTGCTGGGGACACAGACTGGGCCACTCATTCCAGCAGGACATGGCAGGGCCTCGCCGGCCAAGCTGGTCCCACCACCTCCACAGGGAGCGAGGGTGGCCTGGAGGGAGCTCCAGCCCCCATGGCCATGGTGGGGTCGGACAGTCCCTGCCATCAGGGTGGCAAGGACAGGCCCGCCGTGCTGTCAGCACCTGTGGCCTGGCCCAGTGGGGACAGTACAGCGGGGCCAGCAGGACCCAGTCCTCACAGGTGCTGCACCTGCCTCCTGGAGAGCAGTCACCTACACCAGAAACGGTTTGTTGCAACGGCCCCAGTTATGTGTATTTTTAAATAAATGACTTCACAGAATAAAATAGTGGAAATTTAGTGTCAGCAAGAAGTCAACCAGGTGTATAACCTGATGGTCAAGACAAATATCGTATACCAACAGAGACGGCTCCTGTGCTTCAAGCTGCACCTGAGTGCTTTGCAGATGTAGGACTTCATAAGTTTTCTCCACTTAAAATCTCCCTCCTGGTAAAACCCTTGTCAGCTCCAGTGTGTCAGCCACCAAAAGCTCCTCACAACATAGCTGTTGCATCATGCCAAATGCAACCCTTCTTGCACAGCAGCCCTGATTTTTTTTAAAATTTGCTTTGCAACGCTTGAACACTCTCTACATTCCCCAGTGGCAGATGCTCTAAACATTGCTTTAAAATACTCTTGTCTGAAATGACACAGATCCATTGGAAACATACTGGATTTAGATATGCAGATTCAAAAGTCCACAGTTTCTTTTGCAAGAGACCTCTGTTTCTCCATGGGCTCAGGCAGCTGCCCAGGCAATGCCACACGCATGCACCAGGAGCTACTCATGAGCATGTCTGAGATCTAAATATCATAGGCTTCATACTGGCAGCACTGTCACATGCTTGACTTCTTTTAAGTTGATAAGAATCAATCACAACACAGTTTATCAAATCATTTCTTGTTTACAGAGCCATCATTTACTTAGGTATAAAATGTAAGAGCCAGAAGTGTTTGCAAGTTTAATGCTAAGCGTGCTTTTCTCTGTTTAAGTTGGGGCAGTAACAACTTGCATTAAAATCTGTAAAAGCAATTCAGAGTGACACTGTCTCATTTAAAAAACAAAACAAACCAAAAAAACCCAACAACAACCCAGACCATGGGAATTATAAAAGTTGGGGCTGGCACTGGGAGTCGAGACTGAAATTTACAAGCACGACTGAGTTTGGAGTTGTCATGGTACCAGTGCTACTATGTGTGAATCACAGTACCATCAGATCACACTCTGAAAAGCAGCAGTTTTGCCTGCATACAAAGCAAGCAAAACCTTGGACAAACTGCTCTGTACCTTCAAGGAATTCAGCGTTCACTCTGGTCAAGTAGCCTGGATCCACAGTTTAAAAAGTGGTGAGATTTTGGAAAAAAATAGTAACTTTATGCAAGCCAGGCCTGACTCCACACTGGCATGATATTATGGAGTTGCGACACTGCAACCTGTGGATTAAGTCGGAAGCAGCAGGAACACTCAAGCTCATCTCACAGTGTTGGCCCTCACACAATGTTGAAGAAACATGTAGCTTGCTTAGGCAATTGTACCTTGTCTACAGCAATAATAAAAAGCATCAGAATCCCTGTCTGTAATCAATGTTTTTATTACAATTAGCCCTTTTGTGCTCTGCAGAGAACAACGCACACTGTAGCATGGATCCAGCTGGAATCCATGGAGCTCCACCTGGGGCTGGATGAGGAGCTGCCAAAGAGCTTATGGCTCAGGGCTAGAGGGAAGGCAGGGAAGGAGATGTTGTAGGGGCCTGCTACAGGCCGCCTGACCAGGAAGACTGAGTGGATGAGGCCCTCTGTAAACAGATAGAAACAGCTTTGTGTTCACAAGCTATGGTCCTAATGTGGGACTTTGACGACCCCAGTATCTGCTGGCAGGACAACACAGCAGGGCACCAGCAACCGAATTCCTGGAATGCACTGATGACAACTGCTGATCTCCAGCCTGCCGGGATGGGCGCGGCGTGCTGAAACACACCAAATGCGCTCTGGTTTGCTGAAGGGGGAGCACTGCCGAGAGCAAATGCTAGTGTCCTGTATGCAAGCTCCCAATTTATTACCCAGGATTATATCATCTCAGTTTTGTTTTTACATTCTACTGACCTTCAGGTTTTGTCTGTTTTCCACTACACGGTGTTTTGAACCTGCCGCTTCTCACGCTTGCAGTAAAGTTTCTGCAGTGCTGCCTCACTTGTCCACAATCATTCTCTAACCTGAATGTCAGTTTACATTTTTGCTAACCACCAGTTCTTTATTCCCACAGGCAACCTCCCCTTCCAAGTGGTACAGGAAGTGATGAGAAAATATGCTATGCTGGACCTTGTCCCTGCCAACGAAGAGGGATGGTGAGTAATGTGAAGCTCCTGGGCAGCCTTGGCTGCAGTGACCATGAAATGGTTGAGTTCAAGATCCTTAGGGGGTCAAAGAGGTCCCTACTCTGCAGCAAGGTCACTACTCTGGATTTCAAGAGAGCAGATTTTAACCTCTTCAGGGACCTGCTTGGCAGTGTCATGGGACAAAGCCCTGGAAGGAAAAGCTGGTCAGTATTCAAGGGCCATCTCCTCCAAGCACAGGAGCAGTGCATCCCAAGAAAGGCAAAGCAGGCAAGAAAGCCAGGAGGCCTCCGTGGATGAACAAGGAACTCCTGGACTTACTAAGGCACAAAATGAAAATATACAGGGAGTGGAAGCAAGAACAGGTTAGTTGGGAGGTATACAAAGAGGCTGTCCAAGAAGCCAGGGATCAGTTTAGGAAACCTCAAGCCCAGATAGAATTTAATCTATCCAGGGACATAAAGGGGAACAAGAATAATTTCTACAACAACATCGGTGATAAAAGGAAGACTAGGGAAGATGTGGACCCTCTCTGGAAGAAAACTGGAGACCTGGCCACGAGGGATACGGAGAAGGCTGAGATGCCCAATGACTTCTTTGCCTCAGTCATCACCAGCAAGGGCTCCGGCCGTACCACCCAAGTTGCAGAAAGTGAAGGTAAGACCTGGGAGAAGGAAGATCCACCCACCGTAAGTGAAGATCAGGTTCAAGACCATCTAAAGAACCTGA
>NW_010120280.1:15860-29335 GCF_000699245.1 Pterocles gutturalis
AGGGGCGCTGATGAGATCCATCCACAGGTCCTGAGGGAACTGGTAGAGGAAGTTGTCAAGCCGTGAACCGTCATATTTGAAAGGTCATGGCAGACTAGTGAAGTTCCTACTGACTGGAAAAGGGGAAACCTAACCCCCATTTTCAAGAAGGGTAAAAAAGAAGACCCGGGGAAATGCAGGCTAGTCGGTCTCACCTCTGTGCCCAGCAAGGTCATGGAGCAGATCCTCCTGAAGGCTCTGCTAAGGCACATGGAAATCGAAAGAGAGGTGACTGGTAACCAGCATGGCTTCACCAAGGGCAAATTGTGCCTGACAAACCTGGTGGCCTTTTATAATGGAGTTCCAGCATCAGGGGATAAAGGAAGAGCAACTGACGTCATCTACCTGGACTTCTGCAAAGTGTTTGACACTGTCCAACATGACATCCTGGTGGCCAAATTGGAAAAATATTGATTTGATGGATGGACCACCCACTGGATAAGGAATTGGCTGGATGGTTTCACTCAGAGAGTTGTGATCAACAGCTCAGTGTCTGAACGGAGACCGGTGACAAGTGGCATTCCTCAGGGACCGGTGTTATTTAATATCTTTGTCAGTGATATGGACAGTGGGATCGAGTGCACCCTCAGCAAGCTTGCTGATGACACCAGGCTGTGTGGTGTGGTCAACACACTGGAGGGAAGGGATGCCACCTAGAGGGACCTGGACAGGCTTGAGAAGTGGGCCCATGCCAACCTCATGAAGTTCAGCAAGGCCAAGGGCAAGGTCCTGTACCTGGGTTGGGGCAACCCCAAGCACAAATACAGTCTGGGCTTGAGAGCAGCCCTGAGGAGAAGGGCTTGGGGGTATCAGTAGATGAAAAACTGAACATGGGCCAGCAGTGTGAGCTCACGGCCCAGAATGCCAACTGGATCCTGGGCTGCATCAAAAGAAATGTGGCCAGCAGGTCGAAGGAGGTGATTCTGCCCCTCTGCTCTGCTCCCGTGACACCCTACCTGGAATACTGCATCCAGGTCTGGGCCCCCCAGCGGAAGAAGGATGTTAAGCTGTTGGAGCAGGCCCAGAGAAGGGCCACGAAGATGATCAGAGGGCTGGAACAGCTCCCCTATGAGGACAGCCTGAGAGAGTTGGGGTTGTTCAGCCTGGAGAAGAGAAGGCTCCAGAGGGACCTTCTAGCAGCCTTCCAGTACCTGAAGGGAACCTACAGGAAAGCTGGGGAGGGACTTTTTACAAGGGTATGCAGTGACAGGATTAGGGGTAATGGATTTGAATTGGAAGAGGGGAGATTTAGATTAGATGTTAGGAAGACATTATTTAATGTGAGCGTGGTGAGGCACTGGAACAGGTTCACAGAGAAGCTGTGGATGCCCCATCCCTGGAGGTGTTCGAGGCCAGGCTGGATGAGGCTTTGAGCAACCTGGTCTAGTGGAAGGTGTCCCTGCCCATGGCAGGGGGGTTGGAACTAGATGATCTCTAAGGTCCCTTCCAACCCAAACCATTCTATGATTCCATGATAATCCATCACTATCTTAAACTTATTTTGCAAAATTTTACTTGAGTATGTAGGCAAAGGTTTCTTCCCTTTATTGCTATGTTCCTAATAATAGTGTGCAGCGAAGTGTAAAAGATCTTCTGTCTTCCAATTAACAGACTATTAAGGTTTCCCCTAAGAGTAATAAACTCCTGTAATCTGGCAGGGGCAGCAGTCCACAGATGCTTTTTTTTTCCCCAAAGTGCAAGTTTCTGTTTCCAGATCTTTGCAAGTTGTTCTAAACACATTTTGCTGAGGAGACACACAGAAGGTATATTCACACTATCATACTAAATAGGTGAAAAGTCACCTGGCATATAGTTAAATCTGAATTGTTTCAAAAATCTTTCTTTCATTTCATCATGTATTCCTGCATCTTTTGCTCATGGTACATGAATCTGTCTCTCAACAGCAGATATCTTTCTACTAGGGCCATAGGGATTCAGAGTGTCCCTGGAAAAAACAATTTTTTTTGTCCAGATGGCTGAATTGACTGACTTAAAGGTGTTTGCACTGTTATGAAATAAATGCAGGAGGTCATAAATTCCATAACCCCTGCTCCGAATGGAGGAGTTGAGGAATGCAGAAACTGAAGATAATGGCAAATCTCCCCAAATGCATAGTCAGATATCTGGGGAACAACATGCAGCTTACCTAAATTTATACCTAAATGCACTGTTGTTTAGTCTAAGTATCAGTGTTCGCCATAAAAAAGGTAAGGCAGGTCAGTCTGCAGAGGTGAGGTGTTACTGACACTTCAAAGGAGAGCCAAAGATTATACCCCAAAGAAACAAGCCTGCTTTGTTTCCACAGTGGAAAAGCAAAGGCTAGGCATCTATAGCTTAACAGACCCAAGGCCAGGAGAGATTCTTGGGTTATTTTTAAAAAAAAGGACAAAGAATTCCTTCCTGAAATTTGTCATTTGAAGACTTGAAGAAAGACCATCTGTCCCTTCTCTCCATAGTTTGCTGTAGGGCACAACCAGGCTCCTCTGCTACCTGTAGCTGCTTGGCTCCATTGTATGGGGGTAGCCCCAATGAGCACAAAGTAATATTATGGAACAAGAGAAGGTGTGGGTAGGTTCTTTTATGATTTATAGAGCAGGCAAGGTAATCTATTTCATCAAACTCTGTATAAAACTATGGTTGGTTTGAAACCCTCCTAATAGCTATGCTATCTCAGCCATAATTTGTTATTTTCTTATCCCTTGCAAACAGAAATCAGGAAAATTCTCTAAAAATCACAACTAGGAAGTCCCATAACATTTTTTTTTTTCAGCTTTCAGTGATAAGATGGTATTGTCAGCGCTAACCTTTAAATAAGCAAAGACTAGCCTTGGGTTGCAGTGCGGGGACCACCCACACACCAGACTATACTTCTGTGCTAGTTAAAAGCAACCAAGTATAAACAAAGAGAGCACCCAGGAGACTTGAAGTCAGCTCTCTCCACATAGCCTTTCCTGTTTTTATCTTGCTACTGCTCATTTTTCAGATCCAGATGACACTCCACTTCTCTGCTAAAATCTCAAGGCCAGCCTCATGCAAAGCCCTGAGAGCATGTCTGCATAGCCCAGTACTTCTCTGCTGCTGTGGCTGTGCGGATGTACTCACACTAGCTGGAGTTGGCATGGGCACCAGCAGCATTTCCAAGAACATCACAGCTTTTAGCCAAACACCTTAATGCATATTTTAGATTTCCTAATGTATTAAAAAAGGTTTTTTGCACTTTTTTTTTCCCCTCTGTTTGATTTAATAAGTAACTTCTTTCTCAATCCACTTTTGCTCTCACTTTTTTTCTTCATATGTATTCCTGGGTTCATGGAATATATTTTTTTAGGGGATCACTGGGGGACCCCACAGCGACAGGCCCCTTTTCTCATCACTCCCATGACACAGGCAACAGATAGTCATTCTTATTTCAAGTTAAGAAACAACACCCTCCCTTCCAAAAAAAAGGAATACTAATGCCTAGATAGTGAATTCATCAATTACATAAATCTTTCTCCTCCTCTACTCTTATGTACTATTTTTTAAAATTTCATAACATATTGAATGCTCAGGCTTGACTCAACTCCTTCAAATCAGCTCAGTACCATCTGTAACCAACGTTTCTTGACTAGCTCCATATCAAGTCCAGTTGTTATTTTATAGTTGCATATATCTAAATTTTTCCCTTTTTCCCTTCCTGCTCTCATCTTCCCCTCACTGCCTTCAGAAGTTGCCTTCAAGTTCCACCGTAAAACCTCTCCCTCCGGTTCAACCTGCTTGCCTTTTCTCCTCCCTTCCCCAACAGCTTCTTCAAATGGGAAGTCGTCTTTCCCCAGCATCAAGGATAAAATCCACCCCATGCAGAGCAGACAGTGCCAGGTCCACTTAAGTCTTCCAAAGAATTTCACCTCAGATGACTTTCCCCTCTACTCCTCCTCCAGACTTACTCTTTTCACAATACTTTTCAACAATGACCTCAGCCAGATTCCTTCACCACTGCTAACTTGTACCAGCACTTAATGTACTTTATGTGCCTGCAGTGTTTTTTTCTGAGTTTGTAATAGGCTGCAAATTCTTGAAGCATGTCTCATTATATTTTTGTAGAGCTCCACTCACTCTGTCTCTACTTAATAAATAATGGCTACTCTACAAGAATGCTCACTATACACCCCTTCTGTTTTAAATATCAGCCCTTGCATTGTCTGCTTTCTTAATTTTTCTTTTGTCTGCATGAGTCATCATACCCATCTTCTACATGTGCTTATGTACACTTTCATTCACGTTTCTCTCCACAGAAAGAAACACTATAACAATTCCCCACACCAAAATTCCTTATTTTGAACAGAAATACAAACATTTTGGATTATCTGGAGACACAGCCAACTTTAAAGATTTTCCACTGTTTTATTCTTCCTGGAAAAGTTCCCCTTCCCTCCCAAAAACCTAATTAGAGAGTGTAAAAGAACTGTTTGTGTTTGTGTTCTTCAAGAAAAGCTATTTTAGATAGGAGACTCCGCATTTAACTTGCTCTGCTGTTGATATAAGAAATATATAGCAGATGATAAACAAACAACATGCTAAAAATACACTGAAATCTTGAACACTGGAACAAAACCTAAGTGAAAGAGCTTTATGTTGAGGAAAACACAATGAGGTGTAGCCTGTCTGAGAAAAAAACACTACCATCAGGCTCTCACAAGCACAGTTGCAATAAGGTACACTCACCGCTGCAAGGTCTTGTTTACCTGTCCAAGCCTATTAGGGGTTAGACCTGCTATACAATCGCAAGCCTGTATTCAGCTTTCACAGGTTTCAGGTACAAATCATAGCCAGTGCCCTAATTCCAGTTTGGTTACTCTCTGGCTTCAGAAACTATTCTTTCATTTTCTTCATTCTCATTGGCTTTTAAACTTGCTCATTTAATGCACTGTAATTTAGTTATATTTCCAAAATATTTCTCTTGCAAGTACTTTCAAACCTAGTTTTACTCAAAGGTCCCAGGTGAGATTACCAAGGCAGTGGCAGTGTTACAGAGTGTGATTTAAATAACCAGTGCAGACAAGAACCAAAAGGGACCAGAGTTTGTGGAGTTTACCTTCTGCTCTGTGATCTGTCACCCACAAAGACATTTCTGACAGACGGGCTACCAGATCACAGTAGTTCCATCACATTCAGGGATTTTTCCATCTTATGGGAGTCTTCACATTTAGGTGCTCTATACAGGAAGGCCAAACTGCATGCTATCCATTTGAACACACCAAAACTTGATATAGGATAAATGATACTCTTGTCTATCTCAGGTACATGTGCAGTTGATATTCTACTAGGATTAAAGTCTCCCAAAACCAAGGAGAAGTATTTTTTGGTCTATTTAACAGTGAAATCCTGACATGCAGTATGGCCATACGCCCTACCTGAAATCTCATTAAATCCACAGTCAACCACAATGAAAACTTGGGGTTCCTCAATCACAATTTGGGGACTATCCCTCTTTTCCTGGTGAGGATGGTGGTAGGAAATATAACCAGTCATGACAGGCTGCAGGCATCACCTGATAGTAATATAGATCTTATCTATGCTGTATATTTCCAAATACTGCATCAAGAACAACCCTTGCTCATGGCAGGAAGACTGCAGTGATTGCTGCTGAACTTGAGTAAACAGTGATGATGTAGCAGCTGTAACTTCTGCCATGGGAAAAAAAACAAGAACATATCAAACAGGGACTTCTGCTTTTACAGGAGCCTTACAATTCTGGCTCTGTAACCTGACCTTGTTTGCTCAGATGCTAAAGCAAGGCATCCTGGTACCACGACACTCCTCCAGAGGTCCTTTTCTGGATCTACCTCTTATCCTGGACTCTTTCAGCAAACCCAACCCAGTCATCATTCCCTCCAGGCTCAGGATGCCATTCATCACCCAGCTGACAGCTATGTATCCCCCACCCCACTGAGCAGCAGTAGCAGCTATGGCCAGCAGGGCCACTTTTTGGTACCTCTCTGAATCCTTGCCAGGTCCCATGTAACACCAGGAATTTGCATACTAAGTAGAAAAGACATAGAGCATCTTTCCAAGCACTCCTTCTTTGACCAATCTACTTCTGTAACTGTCTCTGGACCTTGATACCTTTCTGGACAGAGCTCTCTGTGCTTCACCACTTTCTGATCTGGTTCCTCACTCCACCGACTGGATTTAGCCCTGTGAGTGCTGTTCTCATTCGTCCCATTCTTTCCCTCCTGGTTCCCAGTCCAGAAAAACACATGCAACAGTGCTTCAAGTAGAGAAGGAGCATCCAGCATGGCTCCTCAAAAAAAAAAAGGAACTCTACCCTGCCTTATAGATGTTTCTACAGTTGTCAAGAGTTTCATATCATATGCTGAATTCTCTACTTCCCTGCAAAGCACAGGGCTCCATGCCACAGGCAGCCACATTCTGCATCAAAAAGGATAGCACCACCCCAGCTCCAGTATAATCATGTTTGCTTTGGGACAACTGGGCACATGCTCAAAGGGTGACACTGGCACAGCTGCGTCATTAATGCAGGGTAACGTGAATATAGTAGATGCCTGGAAACTGGCTGCTACTTCTGCAGCCCATACTCTATGTACTGCCAAAAATTTCCATATCCCCTTGATCCAAACTGGGAGATACAAACTGAACTAGGCAGAAATTTATACAGTGCTCAGTATCTCATATCACTAACGTTACCACTAACTTTACCACTTACCGCTCCAGGCATGCAAGCAGTGAGGAACAACAGTTAGCCTGGGTCAGAGGAGACTTCTGTTCCATGCAGGAGGTTCCCGGTACTGTCAGGAGATGTTTTGCAAGCAGAACTGTGCAGTATTACAGACATAGTTCGAAATCAAACGAGAGATACCAAGCCATATTTTTCTAGTGTAAGCACAACATAAATGTTTACGTAAAAAGAGAGACTAAGATGACAGGAAAACTGGAGTAGCACCTTTCTTACTAACGTGAAGCAAGTTTTCAAGTGCTAAGCAGATGTAGGAAGACAATGAAAAAAAATCTGTTGAAGCCACTAGATATAAAAGAAGTCATCCTTTTATGTAACTAGCTTTACCCTTAGACCTTCTATATAAGTTTTGAAGACTGGGATGCATTCAATACAATAGCTGTTGTCTGTTTCTAGACAATTATTCCTTCCGTCTCTAAATTAATAACTGTAAATCTCTGCCATACAAAAATACAAGATGACTCTTTGGGTTGTTAACATTTTTCAGCAAGGGATTTCAGTGCCTTCTCTTCCTCTATCAGCAGCTGCCACTGTTCTGTTAGCGGTGAGAGCAGCCGCCATCAGCTCCCAGCTCTCTGCGTCAGCTCTCATGCAAATTGAAGCATTTGGCCCCCTGGGAAGCAACCAGTGCCTACACCAACGTTAAGTGCTCCCTCTGGGAAACAGGTGGTGGGACAGAATGGGAGCAGGCAACAGGCTGCCAGCTGGACCATGCTGAGGACACCTAACAAAAAATAAATTCTTTCTCATTTTACTTCTGTCCTTGGGCTTGCACCTTCTGTCTGTGTCACTTTTAAAAACTTAAATAGCAAATTTGGGGGGGGGGGAAAGGGTTTGTGACATACACTTTGCATCTTTCTGTCACAGTAACCAGCATTCTAAAATAAAGGGATGAGGTTCTGGGGGTATGTGTGATTAGAGGCCATCCCCTCTCCCCTCAGTATGCAGGCAATATGCAATACCCTGGGTGAATACTTTCAGTAGGAGAGACCGAGACACAGCATTCAATGCAGTCAATGCATAACACAGTACCTTAGGCAAATGTTTATTTCAAAGCAGTTTTTTCTCTAAAAACATAGAATTTTTTTTTGCCTCCTCTGCCCTTCATGGGTGATGACTGGACTTCCATATAGTTTAAAAATTAGATGAAAGGAATCAAAATAATAGGGAAGAGGAAAGGGAAAAATGGCATGAGAGTTAACAGTTGCTCGGATGAGAAATGGACACATCACTACATGCAAATATTAGCTAAACTAATTCCTTTCAGATTTTCAAGCATACTGATAGACCCACCAACTAGCTATTGGTACTTCTGCATAACAAAATGCAAGGCTTCTTTTGATTTTGGGCTAGGGAGTAAGTAAACTTGCATCAATATCCTCTGAGATTTAAGCAGATACTGAACTACAGCATAATGAACTACAGAGAGGATATTATCTATGGTACAAATAGCTGCATGAGGTTTTTGCTTCCTGGATGTGTCTAATTCTTGCTGCAGAAGCTAATGAAGACTTTCTCCCTGTGACCATGTTGGAGTAGAGGAAAATGAGGTGCGATAAGAAAGTAAAAGGCGCTTGAAAATAACATCTTTGTAGCTTTCTTCTTCTTTATTCCTCCTCTCCTTAAATTAACTGCAGCCCAAGAGGTAACACCCCTAAGTCGCTGGTTCTCCACAACAACCACAAAGGACAGGCATGGAGATACACACAAGCAGGGGGGTAGAGTGTAGCAACTGAAAGAACACAGGCTTCCTGGATGACCAAAGGCAAATCACATGCTGAGCCATTTGTAAGGCATGTGAAAGAGACAACTTAGGTTTCTTTAAAGAAAATGAGCGTTTCTTTCAGAGTCAAATGTGAATAACACATTTTGAAAAAAAATATATGCACAATTTGAACAGCTAAGAGAGGTATTACAGAGGCATCCATCTTCCACAGAACCCTTAGCAAAGCTTTCCCCAATTCAACAGCATACAAGAGGCTGAGAGTGAGGGCACCAACTGCAAAACATGCTTGAAGTTCATCTCTTGCTCTCTCTTGGTACCGGTAATGAGATTTGGATGTGTGTTCCAGGCAGAACTTGGACAACAATGACATTTTGCTGGAGTTACAAAGGTGCAGACACGCAAATCTTAAGAGGTGACAGCAACAGACTGGATGTATCTATGTCCCAGTGGCAACCCACAACTCATTTGCAGAAGTCACCTTTGAGGTCTGTACTGAAATCGTCAAAATAATTTCTGGGCATGCAAGGGAGTGACTTTAAAGGCTGAGGCCAGAGACCCCCCACTAACTTACAGAATAGCACAGTTAGCCTCCTATTTAGTGAGGAAGAGTCCCTGCCTCACCAAACCAGACTGGGCAAAGAGAATCAAGATCATCTAATACTGTGAAGGGGATGCAGTTATTCCCCCATCTCTCCCCAACACACCAAGATGCACTGAAGGCAGCACATGCTGAGTTTAATTGCAGAGGCAGATATCAAGCTTATCTAACTGGCACAGTCGCAAGTCAATAACATTCGTTTTGTATTCAGTTAAATTCTGAGTAGTTTAATCAGAAAAGTAACGTGGAAATAATGACAAATCTCTTTAGTCATTAAGAGCAAGCAGTCCTTAAAAAGCCAAATCAAAGGGAGCTGCTGTGAGCTCAGATCAGCATATGCTCTGTCATTAGCAGCACCGATATTTACCAGCAGAGAGGATTTTCATGCCCTGAGTTTGTGCCATGCTCCCTTTGAGCCACTCTGACAATCAAAAGGAAATAAAAATATTATCAACAATTATTACCTGTGTGTCCTACCCACTGCTTGAGGCTCATATCAAGTCTCTACAGACACTCCCATGGGTTCATTGCACTTCTCCAACGCACTGAGCTGTGTCATACAGAAAAACATTGTCACTGTATTCTTCAATTTCAAAATCACGTTTTTCTTGACAAAGTTTACAGTCAATGAAGAATCACTTGCTTGACTTTTCTTATATGTGGACTAGGTTGTATTACTGCAATAAGTTTTTCTACTCTGATAAAGGCTTCCACAAGGCACAGGCCTGCAAATGATCCATCATCAGAGTCCACATCTGTCCTTGATGCCCACAATGCTAGAGCTAGTTTCATTGAGAAGCGTAAGATGGGGCTGCCAAGTCCTGTGAACACAATTGCTATTTTTTTCCCCCCACATTGAAGCAAAAACTAATTTCTTTATCCAGTGGCTGTTTTGTGAAAAATCAACATCACTCGTGTCTTTCATTTTGTGAGGAACAAACTGAAGATCAAGAAGATTCTGCATGACCATGGGTCTGTCTGTAAAGAGTACACTGGCAGTTTAAGGCATTTTTGAGTTGAGTTTGTTATGAATCACTAAGCAAGTGTTGTTACTGTTCACTCGTAGTGAAATGTCTCTCAGAATATTTACACTCGTTCAGCATCCTCGTCACTCCACAGGCTGTTTAGCATACCACACGCTCAGCTCCACGGGCCTGTTTGTTCTGGTAGACACAAAGCAAGTTTTACTTGGTGTTACAGCACAATAAATTGAATAAATATAGTGAAGTTACAAAAGCCTGAACTCCCCCTGAGTAATAAAAATAAAAAGCAGTGATATTCAGGTGCTCCAAAAGACTATCCTAGGGCATCATCACATGAGAAATAAAGGCACACTGTTGTCTAGAACAAGGAACCAAGCCAGTGAGGAAGCCTGTATTTCAGAAATTATGTCCAAGCTGCACTGCCATTAGAAGACTAGACTGGCTTCTTAGGTATATTGCTTTTTCATGTAGCTGTATTTTGGCTTAGCCATTGCACTGGGTTTGTGTGGTGGGGTTTTGTAACATGGGGAAGGGCTACAAGGGTGGCTCCTGTGAGAAGCTGCTAGAAGTTGCCCTAGCTCCAAGTCACACCTGCCTCTGGCCAAGGCTGAGCCCATCAGTGACCATGGATTCACTTCTGTGATAACATAATTAAGAGAGGGAAAAAACAACTTCTGTGATCCAGCAGCAGAGAGAGGAGTGGGATGTGAGAGAAACAACCCTGCAGTCACCCAGGTCAGTGAACGAGGAGGAGGAGGAGCACCAGAGCAGATTCCCCTGCAGCCCGTGGTGAGACAACAGCTGTCCCCCTGCAGCCCACGGAGGGTAATGGTGGAGCAGAGATACACTCGCACCCATGGAGGGCCCCATGCCAGAGCAAGTGGCTGCAGCCGAAGGAGGCTGTGACCCCATGGGAAGCCCGAGCTGGAGCAGCCTGCTCCCGCAGGACTGCACCCTACGGAAAGGGCCTACGCTGGAGCAGTTCATGAGGAACTGCAATCCATTAGGGACCTATGTCAGAGTTCATGGAAGACTCTCACCCGTGGGAAGGATCCCACGCTGAAGCAGGGGAAGAGTGTGAGGAGTCCTCCCCTTGAGGAGGAAGGAATGGCAGAGACAGCGTGTGATGAACTGACCACAACCCCCATTCCCTGCCCCCTGCACTGCTGAAGGTGGAGGAGGCAGAGAAAGCAGGAGCAAAGTTGAGCCAAGGAAGAAGGGATGGGGGGGCAGGGGGAAGGTGTTTTAAGACTGGTTTTGTTTCTCATTATCCTGCTCTGATTTGATTGATAATGTATTAAACTGATTTCTTTTTCCCCAACTCAGGTCTGTTTTGCCCATGACCATAACTGGTGAGTGATCCCTCCCTGTCCTTGTCTTGACCCACAAGGTTTTACCTTTTTTCTTCACATTTTCCTCCCCATCCAGCCCCGAGGGGAGGGCAGGAGAGGAGCGAGCGGCCATGTGGTGCTTCTTCCAGTTGGGCCTAAACCACGACAGTCATTCATACCTCGTATCAGGGACAAGCCTACTTCCAGAGAGAAGAGTCTCCGCAGAAGCTGGGGCAAGGGTCTGTTCCCTCTGAAGCACAGCTGAGCATCACTAGTGGCATTATACATGTACTTTAAGATGACATATCCAAAGAGATATTAAAAGACAGCCAGTATTCAGATCCTATTCCATTTAGGATATCAAACAATGAAAATGCTCAGCTATATATTTTATGAAGATCTAGCTGAGATCTATGGAGTTGGAATTGTTTTAAAATTAACTTTATAGATCATAATTTATACTTTCCAGAAAGCTTCTAAAGAACTTCATACATGTGTATTTATTCCTAAGAGATCAGAAAACACAGGATGATTCATGAAAATAGCTGTTACTGTTACCCAAGAGAGCCATGACCCAAGTGTCTTCTCGCAACTGTACAGCTCTAGACACAGTGTGCTTGTATATCCCGGAACAAAAATTCTCTGGAGAAACAGCACTTGCATTAATCTTGCAATCTACCATTTGCACTGATGTCATAAGCCAACATAAAACCTGCAAAATATGATGCAAGTGCACTGTTAAATCTTTGTATAGTCTCCACGGGCAAATTGTATTCACTTTTCTACACGTTTGATTAAGAACTTAAATTGAATACAACTAGGAAGTCCTCTTTGTGATATAGACCAAAGTAGATTTTAGTGGGAAAGCACACCTTCCCTGCCCTGCACAGGGGACCTGAAAAATGCTTCACTGTTTAAAATTATTTTCACAGGAAAATTCCTATTTAGACATTTCCAGTTTACGGTCACTGATTCCAAGTTAATAAGCAGAAGGTTAGCTGAATAAAACATAATATAGTGCTTTGTAAAGTAAAGCTGCTAATCTGATTTAGATCGCTTCATTTCCAGCTCCACAACTCTCCCTTTCCAGTCAGTAGCATTGTTGAAGGCTATGTTGTCCTTAAGTTCCTTGAGATATTTTTGTTATCAGAAATTTATGTTAATAGTACTGATGCAACAAACCCACTAACACTCCAAAAACTGAAAGCACACATGAAATAAAGCAGATTTAAAAACCATCAAGACAATGCATTTTTCTCATTTATTCAAATCTTCTGCAGGAAGTAAACACTGAAAGATTTAAAAAAACTTCACACTGCAGTATGTACAGTTTTGTGACATCACATGAGGAAATTAATTTCTAATAAAAAAATGAGACCAGTTAGATAAATTACTGAAGACACATCACAACAAAATTGGTTGTGGTAAAATCCCAAATTCTTATGTATGGCAATGAAAATCAAAATTCCTTTGTTTTACAGGGATGGAATAGTCCTTGTACAGTATTTCAGTTATGCAAAATGGAGTCCTGAACTTACATGACTGATTATAATTGTATAAGTACTTCATGTTTTAAAAGTAGTTTTGCATTTTTTTTTCCCAGACCCTTTTGATTTGAAGCACATTCTTTCACAAAGCTAAAATATCATAGCAGAAGTCATGTCCAGAAGTGGAATACTGTTGTGTTTTGAACTGACCTGACTTGTAAGACTTTTTTTTTTTTTTTTTTTTTGCCAACGCACAGATGCACAGGGTCCCCCATGCACTTTTCATGCAGCAGGTAATCACAACTTTAAATAAAAGTATTTTTCTATACATTCTTCCAGACTTGCAACTGTATACATACATGCAAAAGTTTTTAAACCTATGTGATCATATTTACACTTATACATAGAATATACATAACAAAAAAGATTAAAAGGTTTTTTTTTCCTTTGCATTAGAACAATACAAAATATGTATTTTTCATTAAGGAAAGCACTATTTACATCACCTTTTAAAAACCCATTTCAACATATTATAGGTGTAACAAGTCCATATATTTACATTATATATAAATATA
>NW_010120280.1:29366-36071 GCF_000699245.1 Pterocles gutturalis
ATATATAATATATACTTACCAGTTTACTCCTCTGTAAGATGTGGCAGAGAACAAACTGGCAATATCATGTCACTGACGTCAATGAGAGCTGTAATACTTTCACCAACATTAAACAGGGAAAATTTAAACCAATCATTTCTGTCTTTTAAAAAGATCTGTAAATCGAAAATTTAAAAAAATTATTAAGAGTAAATGGCTAAGAAAAGTGGAAGTTATGGCTGAATTCCCTTTTGATCTCATAATGTTTATAAACTTCTCAAACTGAGCAGCGTGGTTAGGTGGTACCAGTAGATAAGCCCTCCAGGAAAACACCTTTGATTCTGTGGTCATGCATTAACCCCCATCATTTCCTCAAACTTTGGCAGAAGAGACACTAGAAATCTGCTTATCTCAGTCCCATACGCTCTCCTCTGGAAAGAAAGGGCATATTTGCATGGCAAGTACAAATCAATCCCCAAAACTAGCTAGCTTGAGCACTATGCCCCCACAGTGGGTGAAGCGGCATGAGCCTGTAGGCGCCCCTCAAGCAAGGCATTGGGCACTTACCAACCTGACTGTTGCTGCTGCAACTGCTCCAAGTTCAGTGAGGTTAAAGTTAATTCAGGCATAAGTCTCAAGGGGCTGCAATTACAACTTTAAGTGGTGGTACAGACACATCCCTAGGTCACTTCACTGCTCCCTGGGGCAGAGGCAGCTTTCCCTCAGCAGCCTCACCCAGCTAAAACCAGGATGTGTTCTCCCCCTCCCTCCCTGCTCCTTTGATGGAGATCACACAACAGTACCAATCAATCCTGCACCTCTTTGCCTACACAGCTACTGCTGCCAATATCTGACAAAGCCCCCTTTTTCTTCACGTCTGTGGTCTAAAGGTCTAGCTGCGGTTGCAGAGCTATCTTTGAAGCTTCCACTCCCACAGACTGAGGAAGCACACTGGAGAGAGCTGAAACGCAGATTCCATTAGCAAACATCTGCTGAGCTAAGGAGACACGAGTTACTGAGAATACCAAGCGTTACTCAGAGGACCTTGGTTTCTCATTCATCTACAGGGACTGGTGGAAATCAAGGATCTTTGAAGTGCTTGGGAAGATGTGACCAGCCCTAAAGGTCCTTCTGCTGGTGCAACAAACCCAGCTCTGACAGAACAAATGAGAGGGAAAAGTCCCCAAGGAAAGCAATGGAGGCTTCTTTTTATTCACCCTTTATTCACCGGTGCTACAAGATAAGTGATGAAAAAGGCTTAGGTCCTCAGGTTTAAAGGCTGTAAATGGGGACTGGGTAGATTTTGAAGATGATCTCTCTTCCTTAGGGAGGGGTAACATTAGTGATACTGGAGAATTTCACACAGAAGACTGTTGCCCTCTTAGCAGCTATCTGAAAAGCATTCAGTTGCCACACCCTACCCTCTCTCAAGGGCCTCATCATTATGCTAGGTGCTGCATGAGATGGCAGTGTCTACAAGAGGTAAGATTCCTCCATGAATAGCATGTCCTAAACTTAAATTCTTGTGTATTATAGTTTACTGACGTCTGTAAGAATGGTAATACCCTTTCATCAACATCATCTAAAAAGAAAGCTAAATCATTAACTGGTCAAACTGTTAACATTTTAACTTAAATGTTTTATAAAACTTTAAAAACTAAAATGTTCAAAACTATATAACAATAGACTACCACAGAACAAATACATAGGTAAGCACACTCCTAGACTCCAGTATTACTTTTTGTTAGGGTTAGACTCTCCTCCCTACTTTTCATCTCAACTTTGTTTCGATGAAGTTTTTCCAACCAGATTATTTCACATCCTTTCAAGTTAAATTTTTCTGTGGAGCCCTTCAAGTAAATTATATCCCTGTATTTACTCTGGGGACCATCTATTACTCTATATTGTATATATTTCCTAGCTATATACATGTTGTTTCAAGAAAAATAATCAATTAAGACTTTAAAAGACATTTAATGGATGGAACAAATACCATCTTCTTAATATTTCTGCTGGGTTGACTCCTATAAAAAGAATTCAGTTCCACTGTCAATCCAAAATATACTTTATCTCAACTATGATTATTCCGAGACTTCTGAATTGTCATTGGGCCACTTATAAATGCAATATTAAAGACAAACAAAATTTTATTTTTATATTATACTTCAGACAATGACATTTAGAATTATACTAGATTTGTGTGAAGGTTCTAAAATAGAAATCTTTGTACAGCCCATTAATATATTACGCTTCACCCAACTAACATAAAAATATATCTTTAAATCGTTCTGTTGTTTTTCATATAAACCAGGGGGAATGTTTTATATTGGATACTGCCAAATATTTGTGCTCCCTAAAACAAGTTATTCCTCGGGGGGGAAAACAGAATAGTGGTGCATTTTCCAGTTGACAGACAGAAGTCCCTTTCAGTAGGGATTGCACTGGAAAGAGGAAAAACTGATCCCAGACAGGGGGTGGAGGATGAGAGGGGGACAACAGCTCACTCTGTCTCAGCAAGCCAGCAGTCTAGGAAAAGGATCTCTGAAAAAAAACCAGAAAGGAAAAGAGCAAAATGCCCCATCATCCATCTCTGCTATGCAAACATGAGATGGACAGAAACAGCAGCTTTGCCATGTCGTCAACTCTCAATGGTGAAAACACTCTAAATTTAAACAGTGTGCAGCCTTCATTATCCGTGCAAGCCAACTGCTTAGATGTTTGAGGATAGCATAGGGGATTATCAATGAAAGTAGAAGGTACAGAGAACATTTTTTCATGGGAGTAAAAAGTTCAGCAAAACTTCTGGTTGCCAATAATGTATATCGTTTAGAGGAACTGAATTTTGTCCTCCTCCCTAAGAAATAAGGGCCGCAAATGGAGTCAACACTGACAGTGTTAATGGGAAAGCAGAACTGCATAGCTCTTCCCCAACCAGCAATTCTTTTAAGGTGTCTCAGCTTTGACCACAATTTTCAGTTACTCCCATCTCAGGCTGATATTGCCAGATGTTACAAATCACAGCACAGGTGGGGATTGAGGAAAAGGGCAGAGGAGGATTTCAAATGTCCCACTACCCATTACCGAACATGACAAATCCAGATTTTTATCCTCAGTGCAACCTGAAAAATTTTTCTAAAACCAAGTTTTCTGCAGTGAAAGGGTAGTGGCATTAAACCATGCATCAGCTGTTCAGAGAGTAATAAATATTGGGAGAATATGGATTCTTTTCTCTGGCTGTAGGAAGAGGCCAACACATTTTTCATTCAAATCCTATTCCGTCTTTGAGTGGAAGTCTGATGTGTTGCTTATGGCAGCTGGTGTTCTGCAAGGGTAGCAGGATGGTGCTAACAGACAATTCTGCTGATCTGCTTTACAAACTTTCCACCATCTTCCTCATCTCGTATGTACTAAGCTTTCTTAATCGCACTGCTCCAAGAGGCATTTTGGCCTTCCCCTTTTAAGCAGGGAAGTGACAGGAACACACCAACCAATGGGCTCATGCAGTACTTGCATGGACTATGAAAACCTGCCTTTTGTATAAAAACCTAGAAAAAAACCTTTAATTGTAACTAGTAACTCGTAGCTATGGCTAAGAACTCCAAGGAAGGCATTTGAGCAGGGCAAGGAAGAAAAACAGATTTTTACACCACTATTCTGCCAGGACCACAAACAAGATTTACAAATAACAATAAAAATTTTGGAAGCACTAAAAAATACATTTCAGTGCATTTAAATTATTAACACTGACAAATGTTTCCCAATATGATGAGCTAATACCTTGGACGGACTGCTCCATTTCTTACAAGTTATTCTTAAAATTTCACAAAACATTAAACATTCAAAAAAAAAAAAAGTACACCGTCTCTATGCTCAGGCTTCCAAAAAATAAGGATTATTTTACAGGGAGGGAAGAAACGCAGCATTGCCACCACCTAGGCTGTATGCTTACACTTTATGTTATACCAAAAAACTTGCAGATCCAAATAAGACTCTGATCAAAGAGTACTCATAAATTAATCTGACACATACAGAAATGTCTTGTACAAATTACAACCTTTCTAGTTTCCTTGTGACAATCTATTGTAAAGCAAATTTTATCTACATGTATTTTAAATAACATCACCAGAAAAATAAAAAGTTTATCAGATGAAAACATGTTTCAATTAGACCATGCTTTTCTAAAATCATGCTCAATTTATACAGTAGTCAAGTTCATACTCATTTTTATTTTTTCTTTTTCCTTTTTCTTTTTTTTTTACCAAAGATTCAAAACCATTGATTGTAAACTCATTGAGGTGGCTGTAGTTTATTCTGGCTCTTTTTTGATTGTTAGCACTTTTTCCAGAAGTCCATGTACTTCTCCGTTCACGCCATGTTGGTGAGAGGTCTTACTCCCCATTTGGCTGTTGTAAGGGCTTCTTAAGTTATTAAAAGGAGTTTTAAGCTCTGTATCAGATGTCAACTCCTCTTTGATTGTAACACGAGTTGAACTATCAGTAAATGAAGGTTCATTCCAAGCTTCTTTGTCATGTGCTTCTTGGCTACTAACAGAGTTGCCACCTTTCTGTAACATGTAGTACAATATTGGATTGGTTTTGGTCAGTCTTGGGGAGTCTTTTTCATAATCATTTTTGTCCATAGCTGTGATCACCCATCTGATCGGCCCTTTTTCATTGGGCACGGGACACATGCTAAACTGGTCAGGCTCGAGTCTAGATATTGTACTCCCGAAGTGTTCAGGGAAGGGGGAACTGGCAGGACTTTTTACTGCTACAGGATGCTGAAGTGTTCTATGATCTACACAATTGTTCTGTTGCACAGGGCTTCCCATTAATGCATTTACTGAAGAAATGCTGAATTCAGGTTTATTATTTGTTGCACTGTTTTTGTTTCCTTTTTTCTTGCCCTCCGTTAGTATGTTATTCCTATGTTGTGACAGATCTCTCTCACAGTTTTCTGAGAGAAGCAGCTGTTTCAACACATTAAAGCCTTTAGTGTCTCTAGACCAACTCCTATTTTCACTTTCATTATTTGAACCATGACTTACAGCATATTTAAATTCAGCATCACTTCTGCTGAATTTGAGTTCTTGCTGGTTAAGCAAAGGCCCGTACAGTGCCTCAATATTGCTTGCTGCAGACACATTACTTTTCACCTTTTTTAATGGACTTTCCAAAGGCTCAGCATGAAGCTTCCTCTTCTTCGGTACTGTGCAAAGACTCTTTGACTCAAGGTATGTCAGCTCGCTGTTTCGGTGACTTCTGTCCAGCTCATCTGCAGGGTAACTGTCTTGATTCTGCCTCAGCAACCTACTTAGCAGCCCGTTTTTGGAAAAAGAGAAATCTTGAGGTGAAAGAGGCTCAGATTTCAACTCCTCAGATGCTGGCGATGCAGCTGTGTTTCTCTGCAGTGAATGAACAAATCCTTGAAATTTGTTATGCTTGCACTCTCTCACTTGTGCATTTGAGTTACAAGGAACATCTGATTCTTCAGATGGTTCCGTTTTTATTTTCACTGTCAATATTTGCTCATTCAAAACCTTATCTGTCTGTTCTGGAGAACTTTCATCTCTTAAATGCATCCTCTCTTTCTTTTCACTTATACCTTTATTGGGAGTTCCCAGAAGCAGCTGAAGGACAGTGCGCCTTTCAAGGAGATTTTCTATTTCCGAACCTGGAAGTCCTTGTTCAACCGGTGCAGGCTGACAGCTGAATATTTTGTTATTTTCTTCATGCGTACTCAATTTATTTGTAAGCAGAGGGCTGTTCAACCTATCAATCAAGCCAACAGGTTTATCTGTTTTGCCTGCTAGGAGCTGTTTGCTAGCTCTTTGTTCTTCACTTGACATAGAAGTCTGCATGCCGCACTGAGCGAGGTTCTGCAACAGCTTGCTGGCACTGAAAGCTGAAGAGCTCTGGGGACTATCGTTCCTGCTCAGCTTGGCTCCTTGAATTTCTTTGTTTTTAGAAAGGTCTATCAAATGTTTAGATGCAGGATTCACCAGCCTGTCCGGCTGGATGCTGCAGGCATATGGTGGCGAGCTACGCTTGATAGCCAACGACTGGTGTGAGAGATTGATAGGAGAGTCTGCTTTTACAGAAGCCAGCAAAGGTGGAGTGCTTAATGGAGTCATTCGATTTGCACTGGGACTGTCAGTAACAGGAGTCCTTTTACCAGTCTGTACAGTGAATTTTGCCACATCAGCTGCACTGTGTGGTCCCTGAAGTTCACTACTCTTGTCTACCTTTTCTTCACTCTTATGCCCAAGTAACAGCTGAAGCAGTGTTACTTTCTGATGGGGATTCAGCTTAGAAGCTTTCAGAGTGTCTTTGTCTTCCTTGTTCTCTGGACAGGAAACTTTTGGATCCCAGTTATGAAGCAAGGACTGAGTCAGGTTATCCAGTGATGCAGGTGGACCTGCGTCTGGTTTATCTGTCCTCTGTTTAAAGGATAGGTCTATGGGAAGACAGTTAGAATGGGAGCTTTCATCATCACTGCTGTCATCTTCTGTAAAACTAGGATTGTTGTCTGAATACTCATCAACAGTTGTTGGTGTGCTGCTGGCTCTCTCACTCTGTTCATGCCCTTTTACATGTTTGGTGGTATTCTGACTTTTCAGTAGATGCAAAAGCAAACTGTTGCTGGGAGAGGTTTTCAGGTTACTCCTTTCCGAAGTACTTTTGTATCCAACATTTTTGGGAGGTGAATGCGTGATTACTGCTGAAC
>NW_010120280.1:36102-43168 GCF_000699245.1 Pterocles gutturalis
TGCTTTTGCTAGATACTGTTTTGGTTGATGATCCTGTTTGACCGTTGAGATGGCTTGTCATTCCTTTTGCTAAACCAAATTGGCCACTATCTTTCTGAGCGCTTTCTTGTAGTCTGGCCATAGCTGCAAGTCTCTCACTTGCTATTTGATTTGCATTTTGTGCTTTTAAAGCATGTTCCCTGGAGTACTGCTGCAAGTGAGCTTCACTTGAAAGGAGTAAAGCTAGCTGGCTGCATGCTACGCTGGGCTTTGGTGAAGCAGCAGGACTAGATCGTTTCTCCACCATGCTTGCAACAGCTTGTAATCTTGCAGCACATGACAGTGGCTCATTTATCACTTTAGGTCCACTGTGCACCGGATGAGGAGATTCTATAAACCTCTCCTTGGGCACATTCTTTGTTATATCAGGAAGGTTGTTGTCCAGCTTCTGATCTTTTGCTTTGCTCTTCTTCAGTAGAGTCTTCAGGTGACTGGATGCAACACCATAGCACCTTAAATCTTTCTCCACTTGCAAAGAATCATGGCTAAGGGAATACCCTTGCTCCTTAAGGCTCTGCCTAATCTGCTGTGACAGAGCAACACTCTGCAGCCTAGAGCTGAATGACTGAAGCAAAGAGGCAAGTAATGTGCTATCCTGTTTGCCTTTAGGCGCATTTTCAACCATGCCAGCTAACAAAGCTTCCTTTTTTACATCTAAATCCACAATGGAATCAGACAACCGCCTTCTCTTTGCTGCATTCCAGTCTTCAGAAGACTGCAACAGCCTTGCTTTTTTGAGGTGCAGCATGCCAGAACCCCGATACGTACTTGTGTTAAGAACTGGACCATTACTTTGACAGCTGGGAAATATATTTCCAGAAATCTTAAAATTTTGATCCTCTCCACTATGCCCAGTAGACTTTTTGTCAACTGTAGTACCTGAGCCTCCTGCTGCTTGATGCATTAGTAATCCCTCTAGGTAAGTTAGAACAACAGAATCCTGGTGCATCTCAGAGCCAAGCTCTTCTCCATGAGTCATGTTCAATAAAAGTTTCCAAAAGGGCTCTGGTTGTACTCACTTCAAAGGCTAGTTTTGCTGGAGCTGAATCAAGATGCAGAGTTAAGAAATAGCAGGTAGATATCTATAGTGTTTTCTCACAGACTTTCAGAAAGAATACAAAATGTCATATTCCAAGCAGGCTTCTTCCAAGGTATACTGTTTCATGAGCCAAGTTTCCAATCATATCAATCTGCTGTTATCTAGAATATTTATGACAGATGTCTCAGAGGAACACTCAAAACATGGTTCCACAGTAATAAAGTTCCATTAAGTATTTGCCGCCGTTCTCCAGGAAGCCAGCTTGTTTTTCATCTTTTTCCATCTCCACCAAGCACATAAAATTCCTAAGTGAACAAAACAAAAAAACAAAACAAGTGGTCAAGAAAGAAAATATTTAGAATAAGATCTACTTGCATAAGACTTTTTTTTTTAAACCACATTTTCTTAGACAGATATTCAGGATAAGCGCTAATCACATTCCAGAAGAAATTTAAAAAAATCAAGAAACGGACCAAGTACACGGTAACAAATTTAAAGAACTTTGTAAAAACAATTCCAAGACAGAAAACCTATACAAAAGTTAAGCTTAACTATCATAAGCATAGCTACTACGATGTTCATTTAATTTCTCTCTCCTAGAGCTCAAAATAAGGAATAGCAACCATTAAAGGAAAATCTTAAAGCACTCTAAATATAGTTTTTTAAAAAAATTACATTTGAATTTATTTCACGGTTGCATCCTTTCTTCTTACGTAAATACACAGGACATGCAGACTATCACTCTAAAATAAAATTAATGGGAAAAGGCATGCCTAGAGTCAATGTTTAGGTTCATGCTGAATCTGTTTTCAAATAACAGGATAGCATCCTATGAGTCCATTTTGTTTGGCAGGTAGGTGATATTGCTACACATAGAAACCAAGTTGCCACTGCTGCCCAGGACTATCTAGTAATGCAAAATCTAGTATGATATAAGAAAAACAGGTTTCCTCACTTTTGTGATAACTCCCAACTACCACAAGTCATCAGAACAGTCATGTGATAGGAGTGGGGAAAAAGCTGCTTATGTTCCTAATATAAATCCTGATATAAAAATCGTCCCTTTGCTGGAAGATTTTTTACCTTTCATTTATTTCCACGTATTAAACATATACTGGTAAAAAAAAACAGGTCTCTCTTGAAGTCTTGTTATTTTCAAAGAGGGCAGAATATCTCAATATTCTGCCTCCTTGGATGAGGCAGCATGCTATAAAAAGCTGTTTTAAAAAGCACAACAATGGCACTTATGCTAGATGCATCTCTTCTGTTTTAGTTATATTACTGGTCAATGATAGCATGAACTATTCAGGCAGTCAACACAGTTCAATATCGTGATCATTACACCACACAAGCCTACTCCTTCACTCATTCTGTTCTAAACTGGCATAAATATTTAACATGAACAATACTAAGTGTCCTTCCACACATCTAACTCCGCAATTCACTTTCAGACTAAAAGCCTATTGAAAACTTTTATTTACAAGTTTAAAAAGGATGTACACAGATGAAATCCTTGTCTCCTTATAGTGAATGAATATTTTATGATTGATTTTCCACAGGCTATTTTTTAATTCACAAGCTACAGGCAACTAGAAGTCAGAAAAATACCAGATCTGAAAAAAGTAAATAATCAAACAACAAGTACATAGCTGTAATGTTAACAGTCCATATATCCCCCTGTGCAAATATTCCCTTACTAGATTTTAAGTCACTTAAAGAAACTCTAAAAACTGAGCTATCTCAAACAAACAAACAAACAAAAACCCTAAAAACACAACCCAAAAACCAGCCCAGCAATGCACTGTAGTGCAAACGTGTATACCTATGTATCTAAAGATCAAATGAAAAGTTGGTAGCTACTGTTGGGGTCTCAGTACTTCTCTCAGAAATACACGCCTACATTAAATCAGCACTTACATAATTACCTGTAGAAGAGACAAGGTTCATTAAAACATATATAACTACAACTCAAATGTGGATTCATCTAATTAAAAATTACTGATCATCTTACTGTTCGTTCAAAAACCTGTACACCTCTGGGTGTGCTTTTGCAGTTTCAACCCAAAATAGATGAAAGTCAGAAACAGCAAATCCTTAGAAAAAAAATTAATGCTTCCAATGAATACCATCAAGTACCCAGCAACTGCAACATCAATACAGCTAGACTTACTTCCACAAGTATTTGGGAATGCACTTTATGTGGAAAATACAGTTTTCCAGCTTCCAAAAATAAACTGTTTATCTGCAGCCACATCTTCGTATTTCCTAAGGGAATTAAGCTGACAGCATGCTGTTCTTAAAAAGGAGTGAAAGCACTTGATACCCTGTATTTTTTGTTTAAGAGAAAAAAATTTAATTTTTTTCAAGTTCTCCCACTATCTGATAAAAGCAAGTCTTACAGGTCACCTTTAAGATAAAGTCACAAACAAATGCACCATTAAGCCAATATTCAGTAAAACTTCACTCAGTACAGCTCTGGGTAATTAAAAGAAGACAATTCATTTATGCAGTCCCTCGGGTACTCAAAAAGCCTGTTGCAGGAGACAATACTTGTAGCCAGTACAGTTTACATACAAGAGCTACTCTAAGAAGTGTTTTGCCACCTTTTTTTTTTGTATTTACCCAGTGATCAGGAAACAGTGACAATTTTATAGAAATTGGGTTGATGCAAAGGAGCCTTCATTAAAGAGAAGGAAATCTGAAAAGCACTTAACACATAAGGAATGGGACATCAGTGATCCTCCAAAAAGCTTGTTCTGATTTAGTGCTGCAACAGGTACTACAGCATTGTAGAACTTTACATGACCTAATGTACAATACACAAATGTGATGAAGTAATCTGACAAGAACAGAAATCACATTTTTAAAAAAAGTCTCTAAACCTACACCTTACTTGTGATGGAAAACCAGGTAGTAAATTTCAGGGTTTGAAGGCAATGTCATACCTTAGCACTTCCAGCAAGTTCTGAACCTAGTATGCTTTTCTTCCACTATCTGAAGCATGGCCATGTGGAAACAGAACCAGCTTTGGAAACTAATGTTTAGCTGGACACTAAGGCAACCACTCAGCAACCTTTTAAAAACATATAGACCATACCAGAGAATTTCCCTGGACCCACTGAAACGTTAATAATTTTTCTCACTATCAAGTATTATTCCAGAAATTGCAAGAACAGAGGAAAGGAAAAAAAAAAAGTAACAAATAAGGCAAAAGGAAGAGAAAGGAGAAGCCCTACATCAATACAACTCGTATTTCCCAGTAAGAGCTGAAGTAACCTTATTGCATTGACCTCTAATAGCTATGAATCTCTAGGTCTAAAAATTACATTTACCTATTGTGTCAAAATTAATTGATAAAGTTGACATGCTTTCTTGTCCATGTAACTACTGTATATGCACTGGTTTTGTTGTTTCAACTGTCTTATAGAATCATAAAGGTTGGAAAAGACCTCAAGGATCATCAAGTCCAACCCAACACCACCTAACTCACTAAACCATGTCCCTAAGCACCACATCTACACGTTTCTTGAACACCTCCAGGGATGGTGACTCAACCGATCTCTGTATCCTAACACATAAATAAAACACTTGTTTTGCAGAGCCTATTTTCAGAACCTCCCTGAGCACGTACCGATCACAGCTCATTAAGCCATGTTTACCTAGACAGAACTAAAGCAGTAGCAGGATTTGCAGCACAAATGCTGTAACCTGGGGAGACACTCCCCAAGCGGAGCATACTATGGGAAATCAGTCCTATAGCCTTTTAAAATGTGCCTAGGGAGAAACCGGGCAGAAAAGGGAAGATAAGAGAATATTAAAATGTACACTGAACTGTGCACTCCCAGAATATTAATTCTACTTTTGCAGTTGTTGGAGTTTATCTTTGCTTGCAAACTACAGACATACTTAGCTGTCACAAAGATTTTTAAAAGAATGATAATAAACTAAATCCTTTGATTACCATAAAGTATTACTGACACAAAATATAATGAAATTTGAGAACACATCTAACAGGTTAAACCACAATATCATCTAAGCCAATGGCTTTTCACTCCTGAATCTATCTTTATTTTATAAGAATTCTTTGAATTAACGAATGCCTCAACTGTAAAACTTAACTGGAGACTCTAAACAGCAGCCTCCTAGTTAAACCAACAGATACTCAGCTGCTGCCATTTATGAAATTAAGAACAGTTCACAATTTAAACCATCAAAATTACATCCATAGGATATTTTTCCAATATCCCAGACCAGTATTTCTAGTTAAATCCCTCTGCTAAATGGAACAGAGCACAGTAAATGAGTAACACTACACCAGTATTTTTCAAGTAGGAGGGCTACACCATCTAATGGAGATAACTCATAAAACTTGATACTGACAAGGTGTCTTCTTCTGCATTCTTAATTCAAGATATTATGAAAAAAATCTTATAGAAACTATTAAGGTATTTGTTTAGGAAATTGGCATTGGCTAGCAGATTGCCCACGTGAACACCTACTAAAAGAGATCATTCAAACTCATGCACATTGTTAGAATGATGAATAGAGGTTAAGATGGGTATACATATACATAGAAAATAACATTTTTTATTAACTGCATTTCAAAGTTATTTAATGACTTAAATTCCTGTAGTAATTTTTTGTTCCATTTTTAAGTTGAGATGAGTCAAAACAGGAATTTGTAGAGCTGAAATCAAAACTGGTCTGTGAAATTAAAATGTTCAGTTATTTAATAAATTCAGTGTTCTAATGGTTAGAAACTAGTGGAAGAGCCGGGAAAAGTCTCTCACTAGCTCACTGCCTTCCCATTCTCATATTTCCAAATGTAAAGGCTGCAGCCCACCACATCAACCAGTGGCTCAGTCATTTTAATTATTACAGATTTGAGGAATGCAGTACAGTGATTACAGTGGCAGCTTGGGATCCAGGGGTCCAATTACTCGCTGTGCTGCAGACAGGCTGTCTGACTTCTGGTTTTACTTTTTTGTACCCTGTTTTCCCAGATGGAGTAATAATAGATGCAAAATTCAGAAAGATAATTGAGGATAAATATATTAAAGTCTGTGCGTTGCTCAACAGCTCCACGAATAGCACTAAGTATCTAAACCACAGGATTGTAAATGATTCCCCATGATTATAGCTGTCTGCAGTGAAATGCTGCAGAGCACAAAGAAATTAAGGTCTCAAAAAAAATTCCTAGATGCACCTGAGATTGCAGCAGAATCTTGCAGTGAACTAAAATGAGTGTGGAAAATGAGACTAGCTGTCTCAGATATTTTTTTTTAATTAAACTCAATTTGTACTACTTTGATTTTAGCAGGCAGAAAGGATGTATTCACAGTGGTGGTAGAAGCACTTCAGTGGACTCTTTTTGCTAATATTCCAAGCAGTGAAACAGGCCTGATTCAACAACCCACGGTACCAAATCCACAGAGCTGCACAAATGTGCAGGTACTTCAACAGCACTTAAGCATGTGCTTCAACAGAATCAAGTACTTAAGTGCTCTTCTAAAACCTCCCTTTATGTCAGAAATCTATTGAGATGAATGGAGCAGCTGAGACCTCTTCACAGTTTTGACTCAGGCTGTCAAGACATTTTGAAGGTTCCCTCTGCAAACATTAATTTAGAAAAAGACAAAAAAAACCCCAAAACAACAAAAAAACAAGCAGAAGTGATCAGATTGTGGAGCAAAATTCAGCAATAAAAGGGTGAACTCTTCCATGGTTGCACTCAAAAGAACTTTGGAATCAACAAGCCTTTTTTACAATAAATTAAAAAAAAAAAAAAAAAATCAAGCTCCTCTCCTACAATCACAGGATCTCACTTTGAGAAAGCAAAAATAGGCTGCTTCTTCCCAGGCGATGGGCATGTTATTCACTCCTTCGTTAGGCCTACGGACTGACTCCAAAAGACATTTTAAACACGGAAAGGATAGCCTATCGCTTTTAACCAGCTCGGTCAGGAGAGGGCACGGGGGGGGGGGGGGG